>NC_066545.1:11549070-11661570 GCF_024679095.1 Eriocheir sinensis | reverse complement strand
CCACGTGGCCCTCCCAAGCCCCCAGGTGAGACACGGGGGCACACCTGAGGCCCTTACCTGGAGGAAACGAGGTGGAGGAGAGGAGAGGCGGAAGCGCAGCTGTGTATGTGATGGTGACTCGACGGGAAGTGAAAGGGCCTGGGAAGAGAAGTGGAGGAGGGCGAGGATGGAGTCTGCGCTGGCTCTCTCTCTCGCTCTCGTTCTCGTTCTCTCTCTCTCTCCAAGGCTTGAGTATAATCAGCTAAGACTTTTAATTCAATTCGTTATCGATCTTGTTCTCTCTCTCTCTCTCTCTCTCTCTCTCTCTCTCTCTATCTCTCTCTCTCTCTATCTATCTACCTACACACACACACACACACACACACACACACACACACACACACACACACACCATTCTTCATTAGCTTCCCCTTCAGTGTCGTTTTCATCATCCCGTTTTCTTTGAGATTCTAATGAAGATCACACATTCATCTTTTTTTTCTTCTTTTTATCTTATCTTTTTCCGGCCCGCTCCCTTTGTCATCTGGAGTTTGTTTTCTTCATCATCGTCATCATCATCATCATCATCATTATCATTGTTTTGTTGTTATTTGTTTGTTTAGTATTACGTGTATAGTCTACCATTATTTTATCCGTTCTTTAATTGTAATGTATTTTTCTGTTATTTATATTATTTGCATCACGAAGAGTTATACAATGTTGTTAAAAACCTTTCTTCTTCTACTTCTTATTCTTATTTCTTCTTTGTCATGTTCTTTTTCTTCTTCTTCTCCGTGTTCCTCTTCTTCTTTTTCTTCTTTTTCTTCCTCGTCTTCCATGTCTCTTTCTTCTTCTCCTTCTTATTCTTATTCTATTTATTTTTTTTCTTCTTTATCATATTCTTTTTCTTCTTCTTCTCCGTGTTCCTCTTCTTCTTTTTCTTCTTTTTCTTCCTCGTCTTCCATGTCTCTTTCTTCTTCTCCTTGTTCTTATTCTATTTATTCTTTTTTCTTCTTTGTCATGTTCTTTTTCTTCTTCGTCTCCTTATTACTTCTTCTTCTCCGTGTTCCTCTTCTTCTTTTTCTTCTTTTTCTTCCTCGTCTTCCATGTCTCTTTCTTCTTGTCCTTCTTATTCTTATTCTATTTATTCTTTTTTCTTCTTTGTCATGTTCTTTTTCTTCTTCATCTCCTTATTACTTATTCTTCTCCGTGTTCCTCTTCTTTTTCTTCTTTTTCTTCTTCGTCTCCTATGTCTAATTCTTCTCCATATTCTTCTTCTTTTTCTTTTCTGCTTCATATTATTTCTATCTTCTCCTTCATCTTATTATTATTACTGTTATTATTAGCATCATTAACATATTCTAAGAAGTTGTATACATTAGCCATTTCTTTACATTTATTATCAACAGCAAAATACAAAAAAAAATGCGTTCGTGGGTCGTTCAAAAATAGGGGAAGGGAGAGGAGGAGGATACAGAGCCTTACCTTAAGATGAAGACAACAGGTTGCCACTGTGACGAAAAGACAACAAACAAACAAACAAGAAAACAAAAAGAAACAAAGAACAAACAGCGCACGAGACTCTTTAAAGCAAAAAACAAACATAAAAGTAAGAGAGAAACGTAAACAAAATCCGACACAAAGAAATGAGTGTAACAAGCGAAACAAAGGAGCAGGCGTAATGGAAGTAAAGGGAGGAGAGGACAAAGGGAGGGAAGACGAAATTAAAAGAGAGGAATTGAACAAGCGTGACTGACAATTAGAGGAAGAGACGAGAAAAAAAGGAGTATAGAGGAACAGAACAGACAAGAAATAGGAGAATAGAGGAATAGAACAGACAAGAAATAGGAGAATAGAGGAATAGAACAGACAAGAAATAGGAGCATAGAGGAATAGAACAGACAAGAAATAGGAGCATAGAGGAATAGAACAGACAAGAAATAGGAGAATAGAGGAATAGAACAGACAAGAAATGGGAAAATAGGAGAATATAATAAACAAGAAAAAGAAGCATAGAGGAATACAACAGACAGGAATTAGGAGCACAGAGGAATAGAACAGACCATAGAGGAATAGAACAGACAAGAAATAGGAATATAGAGGAATAGAACAGACAAGAAATGGGAAAATAGAAGAATATAATAGCCAAGAAATAGAAGCATAGAGGAATAGAACAGACAAGAAATAGAAATAGCAGGAGGAGAAGAGAGACAAAGAAATATAGAGGAATATAAAGCATAGAGGAATATAACAGACGAGAAATGGGAAAATTGAAGAATAAAATAAACAAGAAATAGAAGCATAGAAGAATATAACAGACAAGAAATGGGAAAACTGAAGAATAAAATAAACAAGAAATAGAAGCATAGAAGAATATAACAGACGAGAAATGGGAAAATAGAAGAATAGAACAGACAAGAAACAGGAGCATAGAGGAATAGAAGAGAGAGGTAGGAACATAAAGGAATAGGAGAGAGGAGTAGGAGCATAAAGGAATAGGACAAACAAGAAATAGGAAAACAGAGGAATATGACAGACAGGTACAAGAAACAGACGGGAAATAGGAACAGAGGAAGAGGACTAACAGGTAGGATTAGAACGGACAAGAAAATCCCTGAGTCACTAGATCATCCTCGTCCCTGAAACTGATAAAACGTCATAACCTTCTGCCGCTAAGGAGAGAAAATAGAAACAAAGGGAAGCAGAACAAGGAAGAGGAACAAAGAGAAGCGTAAGATAAGTACGTAAGAGAAACAAAGGAAACTGATAATGAAGAGAACAGACGAGTAAAAGGAAGAGGAACAAAGAGGAACAGGCGAGTAAGAGGAACATAAGAGATAAGGAAGAGGAAAACAAGGAGCAGAACAGAAGAAATAAGGAAGAGAAGGATAAAGGAAGAGAACAGACAAATAGGAGGAACATAAAAGAAACTAACAGACGAGAGAAACATAAAAAAGCAAAACAGACAAATAAAATGAACACAACAGATAAGGAAGAGGAATAAAAAGAAACAGAACAGACAATTAAGAAGATAAAGAAACATAATAGACAAATAAAAATAATAAGTAACACGGAAAAAAAACAGGAAACAAAACGAAAACATGTCCCAAGAAAACGGAGAAAAGGAAGTGAGGAAAAAAACACCAACGGGAAAAAAATAAGATAACAAAGAGGAAAAAAATTACTAGAGACACAAATAAGAGGTTAATAGGAGGAAAAACATGATAACCAAAAAAAAAAAAGAAAGATATTGAGAAAAAGAAGAAAACGTAGAGGGAAAAAAAACACCAACGGGAAGGAAAAAAAAAAGATAACAAAGAGGAAAAAAACAATTACTAGATACACGATTAAGTGGATAATAGAAGGAAAAACACGATAACCAAAAAAAAAAGAAAAATACTGAAGAAAAACGTTACAGGCAAAGACGGATAAAGGAAATAATAACCTCACGCAAGAATAAGTAAGAGAAAGGAGAAGAAGGATGAGGAGAAAGGAATTGAAGAAAACATAACAAGAAAAGAATGAGAAGAAAGGAATTGAATAAAACATAACAAGAAAAGAATGAGGAGAAAGGAATTGAAGAAAACATAACAAGAAAAGAATGAGAAGAAAGGAATTGAAGAAAACATAACAAGAAAAGAATGAGAAGAAAGGAATTGAATAAAACATAACAAGAAAAGAATGAGAAGAAACGAATTGAATAAAACATAACAAGAAAAGAATGAAAAGAAACGAATTGAATAAAACATAACAAGAAAAGAATGAAAAGAAACGAATTGAATAAAACATAACAAGAAAAGAATGAGAAGAAAGGAATTGAAGAAAACATAACAAGAAAAGAATGAGAAGAAACGAATTGAAGAAAACATAACAAGAAAAGAATGAGAAGAAACGAATTGAAGAAAACATAACAAGAAAAGAATGAGAAGAAACGAATTGAAGAAAACATAACAAGAAAAGAATGAAAAGAAACGAATTGAAGAAAACATAACAAGAAAAGAATGAAAAGAAACGAATTGAAGAAAACATAACAAGAAAAGAATGAAAAGAAACGAATTGAATAAAACATAACAAGAAAAGAATGAAAAGAAACGAATTGAATAAAACATAACAAGAAAAGAATGAGAAGAAACGAATTGAATAAAACATAACAAGAAAAGAATGAGAAGAAACGAATTGAATAAAACATAACAAGAAAAGAATAAGAAGAAAGAAATTGAATAAAACATAACAAGAAAAGAATGAGAAGAAAGGAATTGAAGAAAACATAACAAGAAAAGAATGAGAAGAAAGGAATTGAATAAAACATAACAAGAAAAGAATGAGAAGAAACGAATTGAATAAAACATAACAAGAAAAGAATGAAAAGAAACGAATTGAATAAAACATAACAAGAAAAGAATGAAAAGAAACGAATTGAATAAAACATAACAAGAAAAGAATAAGAAGAAACGAATTGAATAAAACATAACAAGAAAAGAATGAAAAGAAAGGAATTGAAGAAAACATAACAAGAAAAGAATGAAAAGAAAGGAATTGAATAAAACATAACAAGAAAAGAATGAGAAGAAAGGAATTGAATAAAACATAACAAGAAAAGAATGAAAAGAAAGGAATTGAAGAAAACATAACAAGAAAAGAATGAGGAGAAAGGAATTGAATAAAACATAACAAGAAAAGAATGAGAAGAAAGAAATTGAATAAAACATAACAAGAAAAGAATGAGAAGAAACGAATTGAATAAAACATAACAAGAAAAGAATGAAAAGAAACGAATTGAATAAAACATAACAAGAAAAGAATGAGAAGAAACGAATTGAAGAAAACATAACAAGAAAAGAATGAAAAGAAACGAATTGAATAAAACATAACAAGAAAAGAATGAGAAGAAACGAATTGAATAAAACATAACAAGAAAAGAATGAAAAGAAACGAATTGAATAAAACATAACAAGAAAAGAATGAAAAGAAACGAATTGAAGAAAACATAACAAGAAAAGAATGAGGAGAAAGAAATTGAATAAAACATAACAAGAAAAGAATGAGAAGAAACGAATTGAATAAAACATAACAAGAAAAGAATGAGAAGAAACGAATTGAAGAAAACATAACAAGAAAAGAATGAAAAGAAACGAATTGAATAAAACATAACAAGAAAAGAATGAAAAGAAAGGAATTGAAGAAAACATAACAAGAAAAGAATGAGGAGAAAGGAATTGAAGAAAACATAACAAGAAAAGAATGAGAAGAAAGGAATTGAAGAAAACATAACAAGAAAAGAGTGAGAAGAAAGGGATTGAAGAAAACATAACAAGAAAAGAATGAGAAGAAAGGAATTGAAGAAAACATAACAATTAAAGAATGAAAAGAAAGAAACTAAAACAAAACAAACAATAGTAAAGCAAAAATATAAATCAATGCGAATGAGAGAAAGAGAAAACCGAGTGAATAAAAGGAATTGGAGAAGAAATAAAGCAAAGAATAAATAAATACAAAGCAGAGAAAGAGAAAATTGAGTGAATGGAAGAAATAGAATAGAAAATAAAGGGAAAAATAAAGAAACACGAGTGAGAGAAAGAGAAAAACCGAGTGAATGGAAGGAATGGAACAAGAAATAAAGCAAAAAAATAAAGAAACACGAACGAGAAAAAAGATAAAACTGAGTGAATGAAAGAAAGAAAATAAGAAATAAAGATAAAATAAAGAAACACGAAGGAGAGAAAGAGAAAACCGAATAAATGAAAGAAAGAAGATAAGAAATAAAGCAAAAAAATAAAGAAACACGAAGGAGAGAAAGAGAAAACCGAGTGAATGAAAAGAACGAAATAAGAAATAAAGCAAAAAATAAAGAAACACGAAGGAGAGAAAGAAAAAACCGAACGAATGAAAGAAATAAAATAAGAAATAAAGCAAAAAATAAAGAAACACGAACGAGAGAAAGAGAAAACCGAATGAATGAAAGAAAGAAAATAAGAAATAATGCAAAAAATAAAGAAACACGAAGGAGAGAAAGAGAAAACCGAATAAATGAAAGAAAGAAGATAAGAAATAAAGCAAAAAATAAAGAAACACGAAGGAGAGAAAGAGAAAACCGAACGAATGAAAGAAAGAAAATAAGAAATAATGCAAAAAATAAAGAAACACGAAGGAGAGAAAGAGAAAACCGAACGAATGAAAGAAAGAAAATAAGAAGTAAAGCAAAAAATAAAGAAACACGAACGAGAGAAAGAGAAAACCGAACGAATGAAAGAAAGAAAATAAGAAATAAAGATAAAATAAAGAAACACGAAGGAGAGAAAGAGAAAACCGAATGAATGAAAGAAAGAAAATAAGAAATAAAGCAAAAAAATAAAGAAACACGAAGGAGAGAAAGAGAAAACCGAGTGAATGAAAGAAAGAAGATAAGAAATAAAGCAAAAAAATAAAGAAACACGAACGAGAGAAAGAGAAAACCGAGTGAATGAAAGAAAGAAAATAAGAAATAAAGCAAAAAAATAAAGAAACACGAACGAGAGAAAGAGAAAACCGAGTGAATAAAAAGAACGAAATAAGAAATAAAGCAAAAAATAAAGAAACACGAACGAGAGAAAGAAAAAAGCGATTGAATGAAGGGAATGGAAGAAGAAACAACATAAAGAGGGAAAAGGAAGAAGTCATAAAAGTAAAAACCAATGGCAGATAACCCGACGAAGGGGAAGACAATAAAAAAAGGAAATTGCGAAAAAGATGGAAAACAACTACAAACCGACTATGAGAGAGAGAGAGAGAGAGAACGTAGAAATGAGAATGACAGCCCGAGAATCTGATCTGGTGGACGAAAGATTCTCTCTCTCTCTCTCTCGCTCTCGCTCTTTCTCTCTGGCGCATGCGGGATGACACTGTATGTATGTTTGTCCGTCTGTATGTGTGTGTGTGTGTGTGTGTGTGTGTGTGTGTGTGTGTGTGTGTGTGTTCGTCGGTTTGTAGGTTTTCCGGCGTACGTTGCTGAGTTATCTTTTGTCCTCATCCTCCTGGACTTACACAGAGCCGAAAATCCCCTTCAAACCGCGTCCTTTCTTTGCCCTTAGAGCCAAGAGCTGCCCCCAATGCCCAGTGCCCTAAGAGGATGACGCATGGTGGTGTGTGACTAAGGGTGCCTCTCTCTCTCTTTCTCTCTTTCTCTCTTTCTCTCTCTATCTCTCTATCTGTTTCCTTTCTCCTGTTTTCAGTTTTAGTTGTAACTCGTTCATCTGAGAGTGTGCGTGTGTGTGTGTGTGTACGTGTGTGGAGTCCGTGCGTACGTTTTGGGTCTGGCTACAGCTCTCTTTGTGTGTGTGTACGTGTGTGTGAGTGTTTGTGTGTGTGTGTGTGTGTGTTTGTGACTGTTTGCTTGTCTTTCTGTGTGAGTTAGCGTGTGTGTTATCTGTTTGTGTACGTGTGTGAGTGGTGTGTGTGTGTGTGTGTGTGTGTGTGTGTGTGTGTGTGTGTGTGTGTGTGTGTGTGTGCGAGGAGGACAGGTGGTCAGATTTCAGTGACAAGACAGTGATTTATCGGCGTGTTTGTCGTGATTGAGTTTTGTTTTGGGTGTGTATTTTTTTTTTTTTTTGTGTGTGTGTGTGTGTGTGGTGTTTGGATATCGAGTGTTTTCTTTTTATTTTGGGAGTTGTTTTGAAGTGTTGTGTTGTGTTGTGTGTTGCTTGTTTGGTGTGTAGCTGCTGGTGTTTATCTCGTGTTTTTTTTATTATCGAACTGTTTTGAAGTTTTGTTTTATCATGTTTTAATTTACGGTTCTTTTGTCGTTTCTTTGTGTGTGTGTTGAGCTGTTTTATATTCCTGTTTCAATGCAGTGTTGTTGTTGCTTTATATCAATCGTATAGTGAAGGGATTTTATAGTGTAGGGAGTGTAAAGTGAAGTGATTGTTTAGTGAAGTGATTGTATAGTGAAATTACTGTATTGTGAAGTGAAATGACTGGTTAATGAATTGTCTGTATGGTGAAGGGATTGTATAGTGAAGTGAAATGACTGTATATTGAAGGGTTTGTACGGCGAAGGAGTTGTATAGTGAAGTGATTGTATAATGAAGTGAAATGACTGTATATTGAAGGGACTGTACGGTGAAGAAATTGTATAGTGAAGTGATTGTATAATGAAGTGAAATGACTATATTGAAGTGATTGTACGGTGAAGGAATTGTATAATGAAGTGATTTTATAATGAAGTGAAACGAATATATTGAAGTGATTGTACGGTGAAGGAATTGTATAGTGAAGTGATTGTATAATGAAGTGAAATGACTATATTGAAGGGATTGTACGGTGAAGGAATTGTATAGTGAAGTGATTTTATAATGAAGTGAAATGACTATATTGAAGGAATTGTATAGTGAAGTCATTGTATAGTGAAGTGATTTTATAATGAAGTGAAATGACTATATTGAAGGAATTGTATAGTGAAGTCATTGTATGTGGTGTATAGTGAAGTGTGCGTATTGTGAATTTATTTCGGTTGCATCTTTAACGTTCTGCTGTGACTAACTACATACAGCAAACCTCCATAATCACATCATAATTACTACTATTCTGATACGTTTCTAGTACATCTATATTAAGAACGTCTGATACTATTGCCTGAACTATGATTACTATTGAAGAACTATGGTGAACTAGACTTGTCATTGTATCTCTACCAACCAGTGATATTGTTGTTGTTTAATACTACCAATACCAACACCACCACCATCACCACCAACAACAACAACAACAACAACAACGACAGCAACAGCAACAACAAAGCCAACCGACCTCTACCACATCAAAGGAGTGTTAAGCAACATTACTGAGAAACGGATTGGTCATTTGTCTCAGTGTTTAAATAGAGTGTGTGTAATCAAGACCGACACTACCACCGCCACTACGCTACCGCTCCTACTACCACTATTACTACTACCACTACTACTACTACTACTACTACTACTACTACAACTGAGATCACCACTACCATTACTTAACTGTCCTACCCACTTGCATCGTACATATTTAAGCCATTATCATCATCACCACCACCACTACCACCACAACCACAACCACCACAACCACCACCACCACCTTTACTACTACTACTACTACTACTACTACTACGATCACCGCTTACACCACTTAGCTGTCCTCCCCACTTGCATCGTACAAATCATCACCACCACCACCATCACCACCATCACCACCACCACCACCACCACCACCACCATCACCACCACCACCTGCACTTGTATTTAAAATGAAGACCGGAAGTTTACACCTGCTGCTAATGATTATGGTGACCGGAAGTACCACCACCATCACCACCACCACCACCACCGTCACCACCGCCCCGATAAAATGGAGGGGCATTCCGGAGTTCGACCTCCCCACCACCCCCCTCCCACCATGCCACGGGGGGAGAGAGGAGAAAGGGGGGGCGGCCTGTATCCTCTCTTCGCCCCGTCCTATGGTAAGTTACTTTGATTTTTTTTTTTTTATTATTATTATAGTTGCTGCAGTAGTAGTAGTGGTAGTAGTAGTAGTAGTAGCAGTAGTAGTGGTAGTAGTAGTAGTAGTAGTAGTCTGCTCTTGTGTCTTTTCAGTTCCATTCATCTATTATTTTTCTATTTGTATCAGTAGTAGTAGTAGTAGTAGTAGTAGTAGTAGTAGTAGTAGTAGTTATTGTTGTTTTTCGTCCTATCGCTTCAGTATTAAATTCCATCTCTATAAAGCTACTAATGAAAAAAGTTTGTGTGTGTGTGTGTGTGTGTGTGTGTGTGTGTGTGTGTGTGTGTGTGTGTGTGTGTGTGTGATGACGGCAGATTCAAGGAGAGAGCTGTTAAAGGGTTCTAGGAAGGCTGAGTGAGTAAGGAGTAATGAACCAGAGGAAGGAGAGGAAAGATTTAGGGTTCTCAAAAGTCGGATGTGGTGACCTTAGACTTCTCAGGATGGTGCAATATGATGGGCAAGGAGGTGTGGTGTTGTATGGTGCGGTGTGATGTGGTCTAAAAGGGGCAAGCTATGAAGGGAAAAGTGTGTAGTGTGGTGTAATGTTATAGTGTGGAGGGTACAGTGTGATGGGCAAGGTATGGTGTTATATGATGAGGTGTTCTGAGGTGTGAGAATGGTGATACGCAAGGAAAAATGTAGTGTGATATAGGAAATGGGACAGTGTGATGGGTACAGTGTGATGATCAAGGTATGGTGTTCTATGGGGCAGGAGTATTGAGACGTATAGGGAATAGTGCAATTTAGTGTAGATGTGATATAGTGCAAAGGGGAAAGTTTAGTGTGGAAATGTGTACTGTGGTGTAGGAAGAACATAGTGTATAGGGAAGGCGTGGTATTGCCCATAGTGTAATCTGACGGGGGTGTAGGATGGTATGGCATGGTATAATATGGTGTAGGAATGGTATAGCCCGGTATTATAAGACTCTTCCTTTCCCACATCAGGTATTTCTAAAGGTCAAAGAGGGGGTCAGTCGGGATTTAATGAGTGTTTCTTCAGGTTCACGGTACGGAGAAAGGTTCAAACTACCACCAGGGTCATAAAACCACTCCTGGAAATCCCCACAACTCCTACGAAAGCCTTGTCAAATAGGTGTTTCTAGGTTCACAGTACAGAGGAGGGGTCACACTACCACCAGGGTCATAAAACTACCCCTGGAAATGCCCACAACTCCTACGAAAGCCTTGTCAAATAGGTGTTTCTAGGTTCACAGTACAGAGGAGGGGTCACACTACCACCAGGGTCATAAAACTACCCCTGGAAATGCCCACAACTCCTACGAAAGCCTTGTCAAATATGTGTTCTTGGGCGGCGAACTGGCTTGTAATACGACCCCATATAGTGTCTAAGGAAGGTGAGGTATTGTGTATGGTGTCAAGTGATGTGGGTTTAGTGTGGTTTAGCGTGATGTGACGTGGTATAGGAATGCGTATAGTGTTTGGGGAAGGTGTGGTATTGTGTATAGTGTAATCTGATTTAGGTATAGGATGATGTGACGGGATGTGGTGTAGTGTAGGTAATGTGGTATGGTGTGGGTTGGTATGGGAGTGGTATGGTGACTATTGTATGGTGTGACATGGTAAGGCAGTCATTCCACACACACACGTCCCATTCTCATGATCTTAAACACACACACAAAAAAAAAATAATAATAATAATAAAATAAAAAAATAAAATAAAATAAAATAAAAATAAATAAAGTACCAATAAAACTCATTCCACCAAACAAAACCGCCGCTTCAAAAACTAAATCTAAATAAAAAAAATAAAGTACCAATAAAACTCATTCCACCAAACAAAACCGCCCCTTCAAAAACTAAACCTAAATAAAAAAATTAAAAAAACATCAAATAACTAAAAATAAACTTAAAAATCACCTACCCAAAATAAACCACAACAAAGATAAACAGAACAAAAAAAAAAAGAACAAGGGACTCCATCAGGTCTTTCCCAAGTCATTACCTGTAGCCACGAAAACACCTTAGCGAGACAGGTGTTGAGAGTGCGCAGGTAAAGGCCGTTGTCACCTGAGAGAGGGAGGAGGAGGAGGAGGAGCAGGAGGAGGAGGAGGAGGAGGAGGAGGAGGAGGAGGAGGAGGAGAGGGGGAAAGAAGAAAGCAAGGTTAGAGAGATATGACGTCAGGTTTTCCTTCCCCCCCCACACTCCTCCTCCTCCTCCTCCTCCTCCTCCTCCTTTCTTCTCGGCTTCTCTTCTTCCAGCGTCACATTCCTAACCTTATCTTGTGCAGCGTAAAAAGGGCTTTGTTTACCTTAATAAGACTTGGTTGTAGTAGTAGTTAGTAGTAGTTAGTAGGAGTAGTGGTAGTAGAAGTAGTGGTAATAGTAATGGTAGTGGTAGTGGTAGTGGGAGGAGAAGAAGGAAGAGGAGGAGGAGGAAGAAGAAGATGAGGAGGAGGAGGAGGAATTTTCACATTATGACAAAGGTATTTCTCGCTAACTGACTCCTTTCATCTTATTATAATTTTCTTTTTTCTTTTTTTGATGTCTTAGAGAGAGAGAGAGAGAGAGAGAGAGAGAGAGAGAGAGAGAGAGGTGGAAAAAAAAGCTACATCACACAAAGAATCTAAAGTGAAGCGCTTCGGACTCTCATCTGAAGCCTCGAACGTCCGCGTGAACCAGCGAGCCAACTTGTAATGGAACAAACGGAACTTATAATGAAGGGAGCGAGCGAGCACACACACACACACACACACACACACACACACGTAAAAAAAAGCTGCCATGTTTGTTTCTTTCTGTGTGTGTGTGTGTGTGTGTGTGTGTGTGTGTGTGTGTGTGTGTAGCCAGAGGATAATTGAAGTGCAGGTCAAGAGAGAGTAATGTTTTTGTGCTCTCTCTCTCTCAGTATTTACTTTTATTTTTGTCTTCATTATATTCTCTTTTTTAGTTTTTACCTCTTTTTCTTCTTCCTTTTCTTCTTATTCTTCTTCCTGCCTTCTTCTAATTCTTCTACTACTACTACTACTACTACTACTACTACTACTACTACTACGACTACTTTTTCTATTTCTATCACACTTCTTTTTCATTTTCTTCTTCTCGCCTTTTTCTGGCCCCGGTCTTCTTCATTTTCATTTTTTCTTCCTCTGCTTCGCCTCGGGGCAGCGTCTAGTCACTTGGGAGATGGAGGCAGGAGGTAGCCATTCTCTCCTCCTCCTCCTCCTCCTCCATCTCCTCCTCCTCCTCCTCCTCTTCTCTTATTTCTCCCCTTAGTCTTCTTGTTTTTGTTTTTTGTTTTCTTTTATTTTCCTTTCATTTTCTTATTCTTGTCCCGAGCGATATTTTTTGTTTATTCTTTTTCCGTTGTTAATTAAATTTTTGTGCTCGATTTTTTATGAAGGTATTTTTTTTATTTACCTCTTATTAACACACACACACACACACACACACACACACACACACACACACACACACACACATCGATCCACGCCAGTCTTGTTATTATAAGCTTCCCCGTTCTTTCCAACCCGACCTTTCTGCGACCTTGACCTTCTGACCTTTTTTCGTGCCCTTGAAGCAACGTTGGTCTCCTCTCGGACTCTGTGACTGTGATTTCGGGTGACCTTTTTTTATTTTGAACTTTTTTTTAACCTTCATATTTTTGTTTTGAGCTTTTTTTGGTTTTAGTTTTCATCTTGACCCTTTTTCTGACCTTTTTTTCTAATTTCGACCTTTTTTGTATTTTTGAACATTTTTACCGTTTTTTAGATTGAACTTTATTTTTTGTGTGTGAATAACATTTTTGCCTTTATTTTCTTATTGAACTTTTTTTATATACTGAACTTTTTATTTTTATTTTCATCTAATTTCTTACCGTGATTTTTTTACCCTCTTTGACCTTTGACCTATTTTTATTTTCATTTTTTCATTGAATTTATATGACCTTTCTTTTATTTTCTAACCTCTTTATACCTTATTTTATATCCTGACCCTTCTTGTTCTTAAGTTAGTTTTTCATCCTGACCTCCCCCGCAGGACTGGAGGTCAGCACACAGCTTCTGCCGAGGTCAAGGTGGCTTCCTGATTGGCCAGGACGAGATGACCAACCCCGCTGTGACGAAGTTGACCCCCGGCGGTGTGACTTGGACTGCGCTGGGTCCACACAAGGGTCATCTGCAGTGGCTGACCCGACGACCTGGTGCGTGAGGAGGGAGAGGGGTAGAGGGAAGAATGGGAAAGGGGTAAATGGGAGTCGAGGAAGGGAAGGGGAAGAAGACAGAAGGGGGTAAATGGGAGGGGATGGAGGAAGAAGGAAGAAGAGGGAAAGGGGTAATGGGGAGAGCAAAAGTGGGAAGGGGTACATAGAAGAAAGGGAAGGGGAGTTTGAGGTGAAGGGAGGAGGGGAGTGGGAATCATGAGTAGTAGAAGGAAGAGGAATAAATGTGGATGACAGGAATATGGAGGGGAAAAAAGGAAACAGAGGGAAAGAAAAGAGGAAGAAGAGGGGAAAGAAAAGGGAACAGAAAATGGAGAAAAGAGGGGAAAGAAAAGGGGAAAAAAAGAGGGTAAATGGAGAAACTGAATGGTGTTATATCGTGCTTTTACTAATACCAATACTAACACTAACACTAACACTAATACCAATACTTACACTAATACTAATACTTACACTAATACTAATACCAATACTAACACTAACACTAATACCAATACTTACACTAATACTAATACCAATACTAACACTAACACTAATACCAATACTTACACTAATACTAATACCAATACTAACACTAACACTAATACCAATACTTACACTAATACTAATGCCAATACTAACGCTAACACTAATACAAATACTTACACTAATACTAATACCAATACTAACACTAACATTAATACCAATACTTACACTAATACTAATGCCAATACTAACGCTAACACTAATACAAATACTTACACTAATACTAATTAAAATACTAATACCAATGCTAACACTAACACTAATACCAATACTTACACTAATACTAATTCTAATACTAATACCAATACTAACACTAATACCAATACTTACACTAATACTAATTCTAATACTAATACCAATACTAACACTAATACCAATACTAATTCTAATACTAATACCAATACTAACATTAATACCAATACTTACACTAATACTAATTCTGATACTAATACTGATACCAATACTAACACTAATACTAATACCAATACTTACACTAATACTAATTCTAATACTAATACTGATACCAATACTAACACTAATACTAATACCAATACTTACACTAATACTAATTCTAATACTAATACCAATACTAACACTAATACCAATACTTACACTAATACTAATTCTAATACTAATACCAATACTAACACTAATACCAATACTTACACTAATACTAATTCTAATACTAATACTGATACCAATACTAACACTAATACTAATACCAATACTTACATTAATACTAATTCTAATACTAATACTGATACCAATACTAACACTAATACCAATACTTACACTAATACTAATTCTAATACTAATACCAATACTAACTCTGACACTAATACCAATACTAACACTAATACCAGTACTAATTCTAACCACACCAATAACAACTACTGATATTTTTTTCTCTCCCTCTCTCTTCAGCTCTTGGACAGTTTCTTCGGTGGGTTGGAGGGAAGAAGGGAAAAGGAACAGACTGTGCCTCCCTCCACCACCCTTCCCTCCTCTTCCAGCCCCTCCCTTGCTCCTCCCTCCTCCCCTTCCTCTGCCTCCTTCATTCACCTGGCCTGGAGCATCACTCAGGTAAGATAGACGTGTGTGTGTGTGTGTGTGTGTGTGTAGAAAACGTACATACTTATTTTTACTTATTTTCTTCTTGTTTTGTTGTTTTATCCATTTTCTGTTCATATTATTATTTATTTCTGTCTGTTTTGTGTCCTTCGAATTATTATTATCCTTTCTCTCTCTCTCTCTCTCTCTCTCTCTCTCTCTCTCTCTCTCTCTCTTATCTATCTATCTATCTATCTATCTATTTATACATTTATTTATCTACTCACATACATGCAGACTTTTTTTTTCTTGTTATTTCATTCTTTTTTATATATATTTTGATTTGTTTGTGTTTATCTTGTATATTTGAAGCTGTTCTTTTCTTATTCCTCTATCCATTTGTCTATCTACCTTCCTATCTATATCTATCTATTAATTTATCTTTTTTTTTTTACAACAAGGGAAGCAGCTCAAAGGCACACACAAAAAAGGAAACAATAATAAAAAAAAAAGCCCTACTTATCTATTCTATTACAGATGGCGATTTTGAACTAAGAGTGGAGGTGGAAATGGACGATGACGGAGAAGAGGAGGAAGAGAAACGGGTGGTGAGGGTGGAGGAGAAGGCGGAGGGGTGGATCAGCGTGAGGGAGGAGGACTTCCATCTCCTCGCCCTCACCTGCGCCGCCCACCTGCACTCACCTACCGCCTCCGCCCAGCCACAGGTGTTCTGGAGCAAGGTGAGCGAGAGAGAGAGAGAGAGAGAGAGAGAGAGAGAGAGAGAGAGAGAGAGAGAGAGAGAGAGAGAGAGAGAGAGAGAGAGAGAGAGAGAGAGAGAGAGAGAGAGAGAGAGAGACTAATAAGAAAGAATGAATGAATGAAATTAAAACGATAGGTAGATTTTGTTTGAATGAATGAGAGATAAATAAAGAAAGAAAAAGAAAGAAAAGAAGCAAGAAGAAAGAAAGAAAGAAAGAAAGAAAGAAAGAAAGAAAGAAAGAAAGAAAGAAAGAAAGGAAATTAAAATGATATACTGATTGACTGATTGAGAGAGAGAGAGAGAGAGAGAGAGAGAGAGAGAGAGAGAGAGAGAGAGAGAGAGAGAGAGAGAGAGAGATAAACTAGAAGCGAAAAGGAGACGAAAAAGAATATTCAACCTTTTATTCACTTTCTTTTTCACTATAAGATGCGACAGCCTAAAAAAAACTGCCACCCTTCACTATTCACTCCTTGCAACATCCTCACAATCTCTAAACATCCTTATACACTACCTCCAAAAAAGTCCTGTCAACCATCCTATCTCATGTCGGTATCCCATCATATCTAGCTCCAAAAGTCCTACCAGCTTCCTATCTCATGTGTTTTTATCCTAGTATCCTAAAATCAGTGTCTCCCAGCATCCTCGAGTCCTTCAGAGCATACCAATACTAACACTAACACTAATACCAATACACTAATACTAATTCTGATACTAATACTAATACCAATACTAACACTAATACCAATACACTAATACAAACTCTGATACTAATACTAATACTAATACCAATACTAACACTAATACCAATACACTAATACTAACTCTGATACTAATACTAATACCAATACTAACACTAACACTAATACCAATACACTAATACTAATTCTAATACTAAAACTAATACGACATCCGCTTCAAAAAATCCTGTCAACCTCCTATCTCATGTTCTACTCCTGGTATCCTAAAATCGGCTTCATCTCCCAGAATCCCCGAGTCCAGAGCATCCTTTTATACAGCGTCCACACACTCGACAGGTCATTTGCCTCGCCGTCCCCCTCTCGCGTGACACTCGCATCCCGTCAGGCGCTCGGAAGCTGAAACCAAATCTCTTGTCACAGTGTTTTATGTCCTTCATCCCTCTGTCACTTCGGTCGGCAAGGGAGGGGAAGGGACGGGAAGAGAAGGGAAGGGAGGGGAAGGGTTGGGAAGGGGAAGGAATGGAAGGGATAGGATGGGATGGGATGGGGAGGGAATGGCAGGGGAGACAAGGGATAGGATGGGATGGGAAGGGAAGGGCAGGGATAGGATGGGATGGGAAAGGAAGGGAAGGGATAGGATGGGATGGAAAGGAAAGGAAAGGGATGGGATGGAGAGAAAAAGGATGGGAAGGGCAGGGAAGGGAAAGGTAGGGAAGGGCAGGGAAAGGAAGAGAAGGAAGGGAAGGCATGGGAAGAGTAGGGAAGGAAAGGGAACTCTAGGGAAGGGAAGGAAAGGGAAGGAAAGAGAAGGGGATAGGTGGAGAGTGGGGTAGAGGGCAAGGAAGGAAGGGAGAGGGAGGAAGGGATTGTGTAAGAAACGAGAGAAATGAAAATGTGGCTAGAACTGAAAAAGAGAAAAGGAGGGAAGGAGAGATTGTGATGGGGAGGAGAGGATTAAAGAAATGTAACTTGACCGAGCGAGATAAGAGGAGAGATTATTAGGAACGAGAGGGAAGGGAAAGTAGAAGGAAAAAAAGGGAAGAAGAGGTTATGTAGGAAACGAGAAGGAAGGGAAAGTCGAGCGAAGAGAAGGGAAGAGGAGAGAGAAGGTTAAGTAGTGCGAAGAGAAGGGAAAAAAGGGTTGTGTAGGAAACGAGAGGGATCGAAAAACTGGTGCCGAAGAAGTGAGACGAAGAGGGACGTGAAGGATGTGTGGTTGCTATAGGGAAGGAATAAATGGATGAACGGCGAGTCATGGAGGGTGAGTGGTGGAGCCCTCACGCCAACACTCACGCTAACACGCTCACACTAACACTACACACTCATTCA
The DNA here is from genome assembly GCF_024679095.1 of Eriocheir sinensis. NCBI lineage: Eukaryota > Metazoa > Arthropoda > Malacostraca > Decapoda > Varunidae > Eriocheir > Eriocheir sinensis. Next base: position 11,643,548 of record NC_066545.1, on the reverse strand, counting down.
CTCACTCAACGCCCACCCACTGACTCCCTCCTTCTCCCCCCCTCCCCCAGGACGGCGTGTACCTCCCCATTCACGCCGCCACCCTCCTCCCCGCCGCCGTGCACGACGCCACCAAGTCCCGCGTGGCAGCCAACGCGTCGCTGCCGCTGCTCCAGGGCACGTACTGGTGCGAGGCGTGGCGGCCCGGCTCTCCCGCCCCTTTCGTCAGCAACAAAATCCTCGTCACGGTGCAGGGACGCGAGGTGCTGCTCCTGCACCTCCACGCCCGCCACCAGTCCCCGCCCCTCACTGCGCGCAGCCTGGAGGCGAGGCTGCGGGATGCGTTTGCTTCACTGCACGGCTTTGACGACTTCCCCATCGACGTGGCGTCTCTTCAGGAGAACGAGGCGGAATCAGAGGGTCTCGTCAGCGCCAGGGCTCAGGTTCACCTCCCCGCTGCCAGCGTGGCCTTCACCACCCTCCTGGACATGCTGCGGGAGGGCCGGGGCGTAGAGAGGCTGCTGGAGGGGGCGGGCTTCCTGGCCTCCTCGGCGGCGGCGCTGCCCACGCGCTGCAGGAACACCACCGCCGTGATGCCAGGCGGAAACACCGTCTTGTGGCCCTTCACGGCAGCGGGCCGCGTGCAGCCGCGCCACCACCGCTGCGAGGCGGCTGCCGGCGGGCTGCTGACGGGCCTCTGCCGCTGGAACTACACACACGGTGCCACTGTGCTCTTCGACGCCAGCCGATGTCAGCGTTTCGATTTTTGTCCTCAGGGCTACACAGGCCTCGCTGATAGCTTTTGCGTCTCTCTGACGCCCGCCGACACGTGGGACGACGGTGTTGAGGCGGCGCACGGCAGCGTCAGCAGCATGAGTCTGCTGGATAAGGCACGGCTGCACGAGACCGGGAGGCTGAAGGCACCGTCACTGTACGATGAGGCGCGGCGGTGGCTGGCGGGGCAGCAGGGCGCCAGCGTGCTGTGGCTCCCCGCCAGGAGAATCGCGCCCTTTGGTCCTCTCGGCTTCGTGGGCCCCGTCGCGTCTGACTTCCCCATCGCCCTCCACGACGGCACACGCAGCTTTAACGTGTCGTGGGCAGCGGGGCAGCCAGCCGCGGCCCACGACTGTCTGGCGCTGGACACCGAGAACTCCCAGTTGCTGACTCTGCCGTGTGACGCCGCTCTGCCCTTCCTCTCCGTCCTCGACGTGCGCGGGCTTCTGGCTGTACCGAGCCAAGCCTGGCTGAACGAAGCGCCGAACCTGCTCACCACGAACCAGCTGTGTCCGGAGGGGAATTACACCGGGTACCCTGGCGGCGAGGACGCCTGCTTCAGGGTGTTCAGGAACGAGACAAGATTCAGCTGGCAAGACGCGGCGACAATGTGTGCGGGGCTGGACGCCCACCTGCCGGACCCCAGCCGCGGCTTCCTGGACTGGCCGCTGCGGCAGCTCCTGTACAGCCACGACATCCCTTCCGTGTGGATCACAGTCCCGCGGCCGCGCGTGCTGCGAGAGAAGGCGGCGCGGCGCAGCACCTTCCTCAACTGGCGAGCCGACGCCAACGTCTCGTTGCCCCACGCGGCCCTCACGCCCCAGGGCTGGATGCGCGAGGACGGTGAAGCCGCCAAGACCCACGTCATGTGTCAGTGGCACGTCCAGCCGCCCAATGTGACCCTGCACGTGTTCGAGGATGCAGGGACGGTCCGCGTCGAGGTTCGTCCTCGCGACGCCCCGACGACGGGTCGCGTGCACTGCTATGTGAACGGCCGCGAGGTGACGGTATTTGGCCAAGGTGGTGTCTTGGAGGTGGACAGTGTCACGCAGGGCTACTACGAATGCCGGGTGTGGACGGGGTCACCGCTACACCTGGCCACGTCCAACACTTTGCTACACACACGCCGCGCCACGCACACCTTCTCTGTAACGTTGTCCACTCAGAGGCAGTACACGCCGGCCCAGGACGACGCCACCTTCAGCTCCGCCGTCCTGACCGCCTGGCACCCCTGCGTGGGGACCTTCGTGGAGGGCGTCAGACGAGGCCTCGGCGACTCCCCCGGCCTGAAGGTCATGACAGACAACCTCTACTTCACCCCCGACACACAAGCGGACGCCCTCCTCATCAATTTCCACGTCGAGATCGATATGAGAGAAGCATTCGACATCCTGCTGGAGAGCGAGGCCGCCGAGCGCGTTACCGCAGCGCAGGGGCAGCTGTCCGCCACGCCGTGTCGCGCCGTGAGCATCAGGAGCAGCTTGGGTTGCCCCAGGGAAGAGGAGCCTGGCCGGGGCATCAACGAGACGACCCTCACGTGGCCGGCGACGCGCGGGGCAGTGGCAGTGCTGCCCGCCGAGCTGTGCGTTACCGAGGAGGGCGAGCCCGTCACCCGCAAGTGTTTGGGGGACTTCACCCGTGGCTACCACTGGGGCGACAGGTCTGGGGGATGCACCGACGAGCCACGCAATGTAACGCGGCAGTTATGGGAGATGAACCAGAACAGTTCCCCCTCCGACCTGCCCTCCCTCGCCGCCCTCACAGCCGACGGACTCAATCTCACCGCGGCCGACGTGCACTTCGTGGCGCAGAAGATGCAGTCCATCTCTCGCGAGGCTCCGGTGGCGTTGCCGGACTTGGAGTTTCTCGTGGAGACGCTCAACAACGTGATGGAGGCTAAAGAGGGCGTGTTCGGGGAGGTGCAGCGCGTCCTCAACACGTCCAGCATCCTCATGGACGCCTTCGAGAACATCACCCTCAGAGTTCAGCTGCCCCGCGCCGACGAGCCGGTGCGCGGTGACAGGCGGCTGGTGTCGGTGGAGCGCGTGGACGCCACTCCAAACTCATCCATCGTCGGCTACCGGACTTGGAGGAAGCACGAAGACCAGGACGAGGACGAGGGCGAAGAGGGCCTTCAAGAGGAGGAGGAAGAGTTGGTGAGGAAGGAAAGCAGGGTCGACTGGCGACGCAGCCAAGTGACGCTCATCTTGCCAAACGACCTGACGCGACGCGTGGCGGCCCAGGAGGGCATTGCGGCGGGACGAGGCGCGGCGGGCGGGAGGGTGCAGCTCACGTTTGCTGTGTTCCGTAACCCGAAGCTGTTCCAGGACGACACAACCTTCCCCAATCACACGGTGGACGGACACATCGTCCAGGCCTCGTACGGCGGCCACAGCGTCGCGCACCTCCGGCATCCCGTCATGATCTACTTCAAAATCGGCCGTGAAGGGAACGGATCCAAGTGTGTCTTCTGGGACTTCCAGGAGAATGGCGGCCGCGGCGGCTGGTCGACGGAGGGCTGCTGGAGCGGCGATCGGCACGGCGAGCACCAGCTGTGTCTGTGCAACCACCTCACGTCCTTCGCGCGCCTCGTCACCTTCGACGGGGTGGGCGCGACGGGCGTGCACGCGGTGATCCTCGACACCATCAGCATCATCGGCTGCGCGCTTTCTATCTTCAGCCTCCTGCTGGTGCTGTTCACCTTCCTCCTGTTCCAGAAGTGGCGGCGGCGCCTCAGCAACAAGATCCTGGCCAGCCTCGCCACCGCCATCCTGTGCAGCCTCGTCGTCTTCCTGGCGGGCATCCAGCAGACGCTCATCCCGGAGCTGTGCCGCGCCGTGGCCGTCGCCCTCCACTACTTCATCCTCGCCTCGTTCGGCTGGATGCTGGTGGAGGCCGTGCACCAATACCTCAAGTTCGTCAAGGTGGTCGGCACGTACATCCCGAGGTTCATGTGGAAGGCGTCTGTGTGTGCGTGGGGGGCGCCGCTGCTGCCCATCATTGTCGTGCTGGTGTACGACAGCACGCTCTACGACAGTGACCAGGGCTCCGAGGACAAGATCTGCTGGATGTCGAGCACAACCTTTAAGTTCGCCTTCCTGCCGCCGCTTGCCGCCATCATGGCCACCAACCTCGTGCTTTTCGTGCTCATCGTCCACAGCGCCACGTGTGGCCGCGTGCGCATCACCAGCACGCTGTCGGAGCGGCAGCTGCGCCTGACTCAGCTGCGCATGGCCGTCAGCGTGTTCTTCCTGCTGGGCTTCACGTGGGTGTTCGGGCTGCTGGCCTTCTGGCGCCCCAGCCTCGTGTTCTCGTACTTGTTCTGCATCAGCAACACCCTGCAGGGCTTCTTCATCTTCATCTTCCACGTGTTCAGGGAGCGGGACGCGCGCAGACTGTGGCGGGATTTCCTGTCGGTCATCAGCCGGGACTACTTTACCTCGGAGCCGCGCAGCCTGTCGATCCAAACGCCGCGGTACTCTGGCCAGCCGTCCCGCGCCCTGGACAGCAACAGCGTCAGCTACAACCAGCACGGCGACGGCGAGGTGAGCCTCAACCCGCAGGGTCCGGGCTGGGACCCCGCCCGTGGCAGCGTGCGCTCAGCCCGCACGGCGTCCACCATCATCCACTCCCGCTCCTCCACGCCCCCCGCGCTCTGACGGGACAGCGACCCTCACATCACCTCACTGTCATGTTGATGCATCTCTCCTCATGACGGGGCCAAGCCGTGTATGCGTGCACACTCAGGCACGGCTGCACACCCACCCCCTATGTATACCCGTCGCTGTGTGTGGGTATTCATGTATATATGTATGTTTGTGTGAATAACAATGTATATAGGTCCTGCACGTCGCCGCCAGTGTACAGTCGTCAGCGTATATGAAGGTGTAAAAGGATCCTGATTTTGAACTGAAAAGAAAAGCGTCGGCAATGCTCATTGTACATTTATTATTTCCCTTTTGATGATTATGTTCACTAAATCCAAGAACGTGTGTGTGTGTGTGTGTGTGTGTGTGTGTGTGTGTGTGTGTGTGTGTGTGTTTATAAATAGTCCTGCGGCTCCCCTCCCCTTACCGTAACTTTCCCTTCTCCCCTTCACACCCTTCCTCCCCTCCCCTCCTCCCCCGCCCCCCTCCAGCAGGTCAGCCGTTGTGGGTCGCTTTGCAGTTTTCGGCCAAAACCCAAATTTCGTTCTGCCTTCCGTGGTACCTGAAAAGCAATGTGTTATTATTATTATCACTTAGTAGAACAAGTAGCAGCAGTAGTAGTAGCAGTAGTAATAGTAGTAGTAGTAGTAGTAATAGTAGTAGTAGTAGTAGTAGTAGTAGTAGTAGTAGTAGTAGTAGTAGTAGTAGTAGTAGTGTTAATCTCATCAGTTCCACGCATATCATTTACAGTTCCTGGGTTGTTACTGTTTCATTGTTACTCATCTGTTATCAGTTCTACGTATAATATAACCTACAGTTCCTGGATCTTCACTGTGTTCCTCTCATTGACCCTCTGTTACCACCTCCACACCTGACGTCACCTGGCCAAGACTACTCCCACGCCCTCTTATCAATTCTACGCATCCTATAACATACAGTTCCCGGATCTTCACTGTGTTCCTCTCGTTATCCCTCTGTTACCACCTCCACACACCTGACGTCACCTGCCCACGATCACCTCCACCCCTTCCCTCACCTGACAATCGTTAAAGTCTTCACCTGTTATTACTTGCTTTGCTTTGTACCTTAACCTGTAATTCTTCATATTATTTTCTTCCTCTCATCATCCACCTGACACACCCTCCACACCATCCCTTTACCTCAGCAAACCCCCAGCCAGCCAGCCCTCCCTCACCTGACAATGTTACCACTTCCACGCATCACATAACCTACAATCCCGGGTTACCGCGTTCCTCTCATGATCCACCTGACACCACCTCCACACCTGACGTCACCTGCCCTCCCTCACCTGACAATGAAGTCGTAGATAACCACGTAATGCTCGTCGTCTCTGTAGCACGCGCCGAACTCCGACAGGCGGTGCTTCAGGTCGGCGAGCTCCTGACGGACACGAGCGGGGTCCAGCAGGTACCCGCCAACCGTATAGGCGTACACGATGACGTCATTCATAGCGGTGATGTGGACGTTGGGCTGGGGGGAGAGGGAATCAGGGGAGGAGAAGGAAAGGGGGGAGTACGGGGAGGGAGAATGTCTGGGGATGGGTAGGAGGAGAAAGGGGAGAGGAAGAAGGAAGAAGAGGTGGGGATTTTTAGGAAGAGGAGGGAGGAAGAGGAGGGTAGGAGGAGGTGAGGAGGAAGGGAAGGATTTGGGTTAAAAGGAAAGGAAGGGAAAGAGGGGAAGGAAGGATGGAGAGAGAGAGAGAGAGAGAGAGAGAGAGAGAGAGAGAGAGAGAGAGAGAGAGAGAGAGAGAGAGAGAGAGAGAGAGAGAGAGAGAGAGAGAGAGAGAATTAACCCTTCCCGTCACTTTCCTTCCACTTCTCCCTCTTCCTCTTCTTCACCTCCTCCACCTCTTCATTTCTTTTGTTCCACTCTTCTGCCTCCTCCTCCTCCTCTTCTCTCTCTCTCTCTCTCTCTCTCTCTCTCTCTAACCCTCCTCCTCCTCCTCCTCCTCCTCCTTCTCTTCATCGTCCTGAATCGTGCCTCCTCTGAACGTATTAAAAGCTTCAGTGATAACACAGCTGTTTTATCTTTTTTTTTTCTCTCTCTCTCTCTCTCTCTCTCTCTCTCTCTCTCTCTCTCTCTCTCTCTCTCTCTCTCTCTCTCTCTCTCTCTCTCTCTCTCTCTCTCTCTCTCTCTCTCTCTCTCTTTTAAATAGCTTCCATTCATCTCTCCCTTTAATCCTCCTCCACTTTTCTTTTCCCTCCCTTTCCTCAACCCGAGCTTCCTTCCTCCTCCCTTCTCTCTCTCTCTCTCTCTCCCCTCACACCCTTCCTCCACATCTCAGTTTCCACCTCCTTTATCTACTTTTTCTTCTCTCGCATATTCTCTCTTCCCTTCCCCTCCTCCTCCTCTTTCTCATACGCCAATACAACTTTTCCTTTTCCTTCCTTTGTCTCCCTTTTTTCACCCTCCATCCTTCTTCTCTCTCCCTCTTCCCATCTTCCTTCTTCCACCCACCATCTTCTCTCTCTTTCTTCCCATCTTCCTTCTTCCACACACTCAGTCTTTCCTCTTCCTTTATTTCTCCTTCCTTTCTCTCCCTTTATTCACCCACCTACGTCCTCTGTTCTTTCCCCTCCTTTCCTCTCCCTCTACCCTTTACCCAACTGCACTCGCTCTCCTTTTTCCTCCTTTCCTCTCCTTCTCCCTTTTTATCACAGTCCCTCTTCTTTCCTCTCCCTTAAACTCCCTTCCTCTTCTCTCTTCCTCCTTCCACCCTCATTTCTCCTTTCCTCTCCTCCCTTTTTTCTCACACAGTTCCTCTTCTTTTCTCTCCCTCAAAGTCCCTTCCTCTTCCCTCTTCCTCCTTCCACCCTCACTCCTCTTTTCCTCTCCTCTCCCTCACACTCAGACACACTTTCCCTTTCCCCTCCTTTCCCTCACACTCAGACACACTCTCCCTTTCCCCTCCTTTCCCTCACACTCAGACACACTTTCCCCTTTCCTCTCCTTAGTTAACACCCACACCCATCACCCCTTCCTCCCCATCCTCCTCCCTCCCCTTCCTTCCCCTCCCCTCTCACCCCCCTCACCCACCGCGGAGTAGCCAGTGAGGGGCGGGTTGGAGTGCAGGCGACGAGGCAGATACAAGGACATAGTGAGGTTCTGTGGGCACTCGGGGCGCGGCGCTGACGAGGTTCTGACATGCACGAGGGCGATGGGACGAGTGGCCTCCAGCACCTCCATGTGGGAGTTGATGCCTGGGGGAGTAGGAGGGGGGAGAGAGTGAGTGGAAGGTGGTGGAGAAAGGGAAGGAGTGGAAAGAAAGGGAAGGATGGTGGGAGTGGATGGGAAGTGGTTAGAAGAAGAGATAGGAAGGAGGTGATGGAAGGGAGGGAGTGGGAAGAAGAGAGGGAAGGAGGGAGGAAAAAATTGAGGGGTGAGGGTAGGGTGAGAAGGGGAGGAAAAGAGAAAGATGGGAAGGAGGGAGGGAGTGGATGGGAATTAGTTAGAAGAGATAGGAGGGAGGTGATGGAAGGGAGGGATTGGGAAGAAGAAAGGAGGGAAGGAGGGAGGAGTGAGGGTAGGGTGAGAAGGGGAGGAAAAGGGAAAGAAGGGAAGAAGAGAGAGAAAGAGTAGGGTGAGAGGAAGGTTGGGAAGAGAACAAATGGTTGAATGGATAAATTGGATTACCTTCCCTTTCCTATCCTTCCAAACTTTCTCTTTCATGCCTAGCCCTTCCTATTCCTTATCCTACCTTTTTCTTCCCTTCCCTTCCCTTCCCTTCCCTTCCCTTCCCTTCCCTTCAGTTCCTTTCCTTCTCTTTCCTTTCCAATCATGCCCCATCCTTCCAAACCTCTTTCATTTCCATTCCTTCTCATTTCTTACCCTAACCTCCCTTCCCTTCCCTTCCCTTCCCTTCCCTTCCCTTCCTTCCCTCTCCTCTCCTCTCCAATCATGCCCCATCCTTCCAAACCTCTTTCATTTCCATCCCATCTCATTTCTTACCCTACCCTCCCTTCCTTCCCTACCCTTCCCCTCCCCCCCTCCCCCTGGCTCCCTCACCGTGCTTGTAGAGGTGGAGCGGCATGAAGCCCTTCCAGATAGAAGTGGTGGTGAAGTGGCACTCCTCGGGGGATGTGGAGGCGAAGAGGCCATCGAAGTAGCGTCGCTTCTGTATACCGTACTTGAAGGTGCGCAGGACTTCGAAGCGGGGGCACTCCACACCTGGGGGACGGGGGAAAGGGGGTGAAAAGGGGGACTCTACTGAAGAACGGGGATGGGAAAGGGTGAAGGAAGGGGAAAAAGGGCACTCACTGAAAGGAGGAGGTAGGAAGGGGGTGAAGGGAAGGGAAAGAGGTGAGGATGGGTATTTTGTTCATGAAGAAATGGGGGGAATGTTGAGAAAGGGGTGGGAAGGGATGAAGGAAGGGGAAAAAGGGCACTCACTGAAAGGAGGAGGTAGGAAGGGCGTGAAGGGAAGGGAAAGAGGTGAGGATGGGTATTTTGTTCATGAAGGAAGAGGGAGAAGGTTGAGTAAGGAGATGGAAAGGGGTGAAGAAAGGGAGAAAAGGGAACTCGCTGAAAAGAGGAGGTAGGAAGGGGGTGAAGGGAAGGGGAAAGAGGTGAGAAGGGGTATTTTGTTCATGAAGGAAGAGGGAGAAGGTAAAGAAAGGGTTGAGAAGGGATATTTTGCACCTAAAGAAAGGATGAAAAGGAGCGAAAAGGTGTAAAAAGGATTCGCTACTAAAAATAGGGTAGGAAGAGGAGCGAATAGAGGAGAAAAGGGCCTTCATCCTTCTTCCTACCCGTCACCCTTCACCCTCCCACTCACCCTTAACCTCTCGCTCTTATCACCCAGCACCATTCACGCTACTTCCCTCACCCTTCACCAACCCCCCTCACACACTCTCTCACACCCTCCATCTCCCCACCTCCCCCTTCACCCTTCCCCTCCTCACCTCTGCACAGCTTGGTCAAGGTGCGCTGTGTGACCTTGTTGGCGCGGAGGGGGCGGCGCTGTGGGGGCGGAGGGCCTTTGGCGGGGGTCTGGGGGTTCCGGAAATTGGTGGCGTATATCCAGATCTCGTAGTACACAGCTTGGTACAACTCCGGCCTGGGGGGGGGGGAGGTAAGGGGGTAGGGGAGAGGAGGTAAAGGGAAGGGGTAAGAGAAAGGGAATAGGTGAGGGAAAGGAAAAAGGAAGGGGAAGAAAGGAAGGAGGTAGTCAGAAGAGAAGGGAAAGGAAAAGCAGATAAAGGAAAGAAAAGAAGAAGGGAAAAAGAAAGAAAAGAAGGGAAAAAGAAAGAAAAGAAGGGAAAAAGAAAGAAGAGAAGAGGAAGAAAGGTAGGAAATGGGAAGAGGAGAAGGAGAAGGGTGAAGAAAGGAAGGGCATGAGAAGGGAGAGGAAAGGAAGAAGATAGTGGGGGGGGGAAGAGGAGAGGAGGAGGAGAATGGGAGAAGGAAAGGAGAAGTAGTAAGGGGATATGAGAGAGAGAGAGAGAGAGAGAGAGAGAGAGAGAGAGAGAGAGAGAGAGAGAGAGAGAGAGAGAGAGAGAGAGAGAGAGAGAGAGAGAGAGAGGGGAGGAAGAAGAGGAAGGGTGAGGAATGAATAAATGATGATATTGATGTTACTATACCAATACGCTAATAGGGAAGCTTACTACTACTACTACTACGACTACTACTACTACTACTACTACTACTACTACCACCACCTCTATATCTACCACCATAACCCTTCCCCTTCATAAAAACAACAGCAATAACAATAACAACAACATTACTGATGATGATGATTATGATGACCCGACAGGTGTTTCCGGCCCCCCCAAACACCTGTAAGCACCCGAATTACCTTTTTTTCCTCCCTCATGACCACCGTTTTTCCCTCATCACTGTTAATAGCACTGCGGAGCCTTAACCGTTCACCTCACCCCCCTCTCCCTCCCCCCTTTACCCCCTTCCCTCTCTCTCCCCTCTCCCCCCTTAGTATTCCTCTCCCCTCTCCACTGATATTTTTCTCCCCCTCCTCACCTCTCCCTCTTTCTTTCCCTCACCTCTCTCTTCACCCCTCTCTCTCTCTCTCTCTTCCCTCTCCCCTCTCCCTCCCTTTATCTCACCTCTTATCCTCTCCCCTTTCTCCTCCTTCATCTCTTCCTCCTGATACTAGGCCTGATCTTCCTTTTTCCTCTTCCTGCTGTACATCTCCTCCTCCTCCTCCTTCTCTTCTTCTTCCTGTTCTTATGTTCCTCTTCCTCCTCCTCCTCCTCCTCCTCCTCCTCCTCCTCCTCCTCCTCCTGCTGTCACCTTTACTCCCATTACCTCCCACTTCTTGTCCTTCTACTGTCCACCTTCACTCCTCCTCCCCCCCTCACCTGCTGTAGGACGCGAGGTAGTAGTATCGGTCCATGAAGGCCTCCCCGTGCTGGCGGAGCTGCGTCATGAACGTCGTCACCTTCTCCTCCAGCAGCGCCTCCGTCACCTCCCACACGTTGGCCTCGAAGCTGTGCACAAACACCGTCTTGGCTTCCAGTTCGTCCACTAGCACCTGGGGAGGGAGGGGGGGATGAGGGGGGAGGTAGGGGAAGAGGGAGGGGAATGGATGACAGCTATGGGAGGTGAGGGAAGAGGGGAAGAGAGAGGATAGGGGGTGAAGAAGGCAAGGGAGGAAGAGGAGGAGGAGGAGGGAAGGGGGGGGGGACGTGAGAGGTGGTAGGGGAAGAGGGAGGGGAAAGGATGACAGCTCTGGGAGGTGAGGAAAGAGGGGAAGAGAGAGGAAAGGGTGAAGAAGGCAAGGAGGAAGAGGAGGAGGAGGGAAGGGGGGGAACGTGAGAGGAGGTAGGGGAAGAGGGGGGGGAAAGGATGACAGCTCTGGGAGGTGAGGAAAGAGGGGAAGAGAGAGGAAAGGGTGAAGAAGGGGAGGGGAGAAAGGAGAAAAGGAGGTGAGGGGTAGGGTGGGGAGTGAGAGGAGGTAGGGGAAGAGGGAGGGGAAAGGATGAAAGCTATGGGAGGTGAGGGAAGAGGGGAAGAGAGAGGATAGGGAGTGAAGAAGGCAAGGGAGGAAGAGGAGGAGGAGGGAAGGGGGGGGGACGTGAGAGGAGGTAGGGGAAGAGAGGGGGGAAAGGATGACAGCTCTAAGAGGAAGAGAGAGGAAAGGGTGAAGAAGGGAGGGAGAAAGGAGAAGAGGAGGTGGGTGGGGGTGAGAGGAGGTAGGGGAAGAGGGAGGGAAAGGATGACAGCTCTGGGAGGTGAGGGACGAGGGGTAGAGAAAGGAAGGGGTGAAGAAGGGGAGGGGAGAAAGGAGAAGAGGTGAGGGGTAGGGTGGGGAGTGAGAGGAGGTAGGGGAAGAGGGAGGGGAAAGGATGACAGCTCTGGGAGGTGAGGGACGAGGGGTAGAGAAAGGAAGGGGTGAAGAAGGGGAGGGGAGAAAGGAGAAGAGGTGAGGGGTAGGGTGGGGAGTGAGAGGAGGTAGGGGAAGAGGAAGGGGAAAGGATAACAGCTATGGGAGGTGAGGGAAGAGGGGAAGATAGAGGAAGGGGGTGAAGAAGGCGAGGGAGGAGAAGAGGAGGTGAGGGGAAGGGGAAGGATGAAGGAAAGGAGGACATGGAAACATGGAAATGCAGGCAACAGAAAGCCTATTGGCTCATTACGAGGTCGCCCGCTTGGGTGATTTAATCTGCTCGACCGCCACTTGGGGCTTGGTGAACAGATGAAAGCACCTCGATATTGAGGAGCAGATGGAAGCCCCTCGTTATTCAGTTTACTCCCGACGCAGCGAAATGACGGTCGATGTTATATTTGAAGGAGTTGATGGTATTCGCATTTACTACTTCTGAGGGAAGATTGTTCCAGTGGCGGATGACTCGGTTTGAAAAGAAACTCCTTCCAATGTCTGTGTTACATCGACTCGACTGAATGGGTAAACCGTTATTTCTAGTTCTTGAGTTGGTTTGCAGTTCAAAGAATTTGGAGTAATCGACGTTATTGAACTTTTTTTAGATACTTGAAGACTTGAATCATATCCCCTTCTAGGACAGCGAGGGGAGGGGAGGAAATGAGGTATTGGAAAAGGAAAAAGGGGGAGGGAAAGAGGAGAGGGGAGGGTGAGGGTGGCAGGGGAATGAAAGTGAGAGGAAGGGGTGAAAGGAAGAGGATTAAGGAAGGAAGGGGAGAGAGCGAGGAGAGGTGATTGGAAAGGGGAAGGGAGAGGAAAAGAGGAGAAGGGAGGGAAGAGGAAAAGAGAGGGGAAGAGGAAGAAAGGGAAAGGGGAGAAAATGAGAAAAGAAGAAAGGAAAAATAAATTAGGAGAGAGAGAGAGAGAGAGAGAGAGAGAGAGAGAGAGAGAGAGAGAGAGAGAGAGAGAGAGAGAGAGAGAGAGAGAGAGAGAGAGAGAGAGAGAGAGAGAGAGAGGGGGGGGGGGGGAAAGAGTTATAGAGATTAAAGGAAAAATGAGGGATGTAGGGGAGGGAGAGAAGGAGTGGGGAGGGAGGAGGGAGGAGAGGGAGGTGGTCGTGGCAAGCTTAGAGAAAGTAAGGGAGTTTAAAAGGTTTATGAAAGGAAGGGAGGAAGGGAGAGGGGGGGAGGGGGAGGAGAGGAGAGAGGAGAGGAGAGGAGAGAGTTAGGTTATGTAAGGAAGAGAAAGAGGAGGAAATAGAAAGGGAGAAAGAGAAAGAAGGAAGGAAAAAGTGGTAGGGATAGAAAGGGAGGAAGAAAAAAAAGAAAAACGAGAGAAAGAGAAAGAAAAAGAGGAAGGGATAGAAAGAGGAGGAAGAAAAAAAAGAAAAAAAAGGGATAGGAAGGGGAGTAAGAAAAAGGAAGAAAGGAGAAAGAGGGAGAGGGATAAGGGAGGATAGGAGGAGAGAAGGAGGATAAAGAAAGGAGAAAGAGGAAGAAGGGAAAGGGAAAGAAAGAGGAGGGAAGTAGAAGGAAAAAGAAGAGAGAGAGAGAGAGAGAGAGAGAGAGAGAGAGAGAGAGAGAGAGAGAGAGAGAGAGAGAGAGAGAGAGAGAGAGAGAGAGAGAGAGAATTATGTAAGCCTTTTCACAAGAGTACTACGAATTCGATTAAGGGGAAGAAGAAGGATTAGATCGCTTTAGTAGCTACTTAAGAGGCGATCAGGGTAGAGAATTCGCTGATTTTCTTTTTTTTTAACATCGCGTTCTTCAATAAAAAAAAATCATACATATTTTCCCATTTAATATTTCTCCGTCTATCTTTTTTTCTTTCTTTCCTTCTTTCTTTCTTGCTTTCATTGTTTTAATCTTTTTTTTCATTCCTTCACATTCATTTTTTTATTTCCCATTTCTCCGTCTATCTTTCTTTCTTTCTTTCCTTCTTTCTTTCTTTCTTTCATTGTTTTATCTTTTTTTTCATTCCCTCACATTCATTTTCCTATTTCCCATTTCTCCGTCTAGCTTTCTATCTTTCTTTCTTTCTCTCTTTCCTTCTTTTTCTTTCTTTCATTACTTTTATCTTTTACTTCATTCCTTCCATTCTTTCTTCATTTCTATATCTACCTGTTTTCTTCCTTTATTCACTTTCACTCTCCTCTCTTTGACCTTCACTCGTTAGCCATTCCTACCTGCCCGCCGCGCCCTCGTTAACAGGTATGTCTATTTTTACCTGGTTATTAGTAATGGGGTTCTTGGAAGGGGAAAAAGAAGGGGTGGAGATGAAAGAACCAGCAGTGGGAAGAGGAGGTATTGGTGGAGGAAAAGAAGGTGAAGGAGGTGGAAAAAGAAGGGAAGGAGATGAGCAGTGGAAGAAGAGGTATTGGTGGAGGAGGAGGAGGTGGAGTTGGAGGTGGAGGAATAGTGAAACAGGAGAAATAGAGGAAAATAATAACGAACTGTAAATAGAAAAGGAAGAAGAGGAGAAAAAGAAGGAGGAGGAATGAAAGAATAAATTGGAGGAGGAAGAGGAAGAAAAACAGGAAGAGGAGGAGGAGAAGGAGGAGGAAAAATAGAAGAAGTTGAGCCCGAACTGGAAAAAGGGAAAGAAAAAAGAAGAGAAGAAAAAGGAGGAGGAGGAGTGAAAGAATTAATTGGAGGAGGAAAAGGAAGGAAAAAGGTGGAGGTGGGGGTGAAGAAGGTGGAAGAAGAGGAGGAGGAGGAATAGTGAAAGAGGAGAAACAGAAGTTGAGAACGAACTGGAAAAAGAAGAGGAAGAAGAAGAGGAGAAAAAGGAGGAGGAGGAAAAGGAAGAAAAAGAGGCGATTTCAATAACGATGAAGAATAGGAGGAGGAGGAGAAGAAGAAGAAGGAAGTAAAGGAGGCGAAGAAAGAGGAGACGGTCTACAGAGATAAAGAAGAAAAAAAAACAGGAGAAAGAGGAGGAAAGAGAAAATGAAAAAAAAAAAGAACCACACAAATTCAACTCTATTTCACTTCTCTCCTCCCTACCCTAAACCTCCCCTTCCTTCCCCCTTCCCCTTCCCCTATAATCCCCTTCCTTCCCCCTCCCTCACCTTAACTTTACTTCCTTACGTCCAAACACACACACACACACACACACACACACACACACACACACACTCTCACTCCCCGCCCTTCCACACACACAACCTACTCCCTTCCCATACCTTCCCCTCCTCTCTCCCACCCTCCTCACCCTCCCTTACACCCACACCACACTCTCCCTTACACCCACACACAAACACCTTCCCCCTTCCCCCTGCATACACCCCGCACCCTACCCCACCCTCCCTCACACACATCTTCCCCAACTCCCCCTTCCCCTTACACTCCCCCATCCTGCCCCCTCTACTCCCCACCTTACCTCCCCTTTCCACCTTCCCCCTCCTCCTCCTCCCCATTTCCCCTCACTTCGTTGCTGATGGGCGTGGGCAGGTCCCCGGGTCTGTAGTAGTTGGGCTGGACGTACAGGGACACAGTGAAGTCGTTGGTCTCCTGCAGGACGCCTGGGTGACGCCCGAACTTGATCTGAGTCACAAAGGGGACGGTGAGGTTGAGCACGAGTCCTGGGGGAGAGATGGAGAGTCAGGGGGATGGAAATGGAGGGGAGAGGGGAGGGGGAGACGAGGGAGAGTGAAGGAGAAGGGAGAGGAGGGACAAGTGGACAGTGCAAGAAAGGAGGAAAAAAAGAAAGATAGAAAAAAAAGAAAGGAAGGAAGGAAACGGAGATAAAGAGGGAGGGGTGAAAAGTGAAGGCGAAGGGGTAGGGGAGAGCTGAGAGAGAGAGAGGAGAGGAGAAAAGAGAGATGGAGAGTCAAGGGGATGGAAATGGAGGGGAGAGGGGAGGGGGAGTGAAGAAGAAGGGAGAGGAGGGACAAGGGGACAGTGCAAGGAAGGAAGAAGAAAAGAAAGAAAAAAAAGAAGGGAAGAAAGGAAACGAAGAGAAAGAGAGAGAGGGGTGAGAAGTGAAGGCGAAGGGATAGGGGAGAGGTGAGAGAGAGAGGAGGAGGAGAGGAGGGAAAGGAAGAAAGTGAGAGGATACAAAGGAAGGAGGGAAGGAGGGAGAGTTAAGAAGTGACACACAGCTTCAGAGGTTTAAAGAAGAAGAAGAAGAAGAAGAAGAAGAAGAAGAAGAAGAAGAAGAAGAAGAAGAAGAAGAAGAAGAAGAAGAAGAACGAACTGGAAAAGAGAAAGGAAGTAGAAGAAGAGGAGAAAAAGGAGGAGGAGGAGGAGTGAAAGAATAAATTGGAGGAGGAAGAGAAAGAGAAACATGAAGAAGGAAAAGAAGAAATTGAAAAACTGGAAGAAGAAAAAAAAGAAAAAAAGAAAAGGTGGTGAAGGTGGCGGAATGAAGGACTGGTTAAGATAGAGATGTGGATGTACTAATAAGCTGCGCGTGACCTCAGTGCTCATATCCGTCTCTTTGGCCTTTGAAGAGATGATAAAATAATAATCAGGAAACTAAATAATAATAAAAATAATAATAATAATAAAAGTCCATTTCTTAATTATCTTTTTTTTCTCGTCTACGTAATTATTTCTTACTACTAAATTTAATCTCTTAAGTAGAACGACCCATTTTTTTTTTCTTTTTAGAGAGGAAGGTCATATTCAAGGGGTTATCAATTAGCGATTACGTAAAACTGTGTGTGTGTGTGTGTGTGTGTGTGTGTGTGTGTGTGTGTGTGTGTGTGTGTGTGTGTGTGACCAACTTCCTCCTCCTCCTCCTCCTCCTCCTCCTCCTTGCTCACCCTTCCCTCACCTTTCAATACTCCCTTCTCCCTAAATAATTCACCCTTTCCCCTTCACCTTAGTCACCCTGCTCAGCCCTCACCCTGATCACTGAGACCTTAGAAGTAGTCCTCCACCCTTTATACCCCTGTTACATTCCCCTTTTTCACCCTTCACCCTCGCAACCTTTCTCACCCCACTCACCCTAATCACTCTAGTCACCCTTCTCAGTCCTCACCCTGATCATTAAGGCCGTAGAATTATAGTCTTGGATCCTCATAAACCCCCTTTCACCCTTCACCCTTCCTCACCCTTCACCCTTACTAACCTCCCTTACCCTTCACCCTCACCCTAATCACCCTTGTTATAGTCCTCACCCTAATCGTTAAGGCCTCATAATATAACCTTTTTGCACCTCTCTCACCTATTCTCACCGTCACCCTTCACCCTAAGCACACTATCACCCTAATGCGGGCTATTTTTATTCGGGCTTTTTTTTATTATTGTTTCCTTTTTTGTGTGCCCTTGAGCTGTCTCCTTTGTTGTAAAAAAAAAATAATAATAATCACCCTACCAACGTTCCTAATCACCCTGTTCACCCTCCCATTCCTCACCCTGGTCGTTGAGGCCGTAGAAGTAGTCCTGGACGCGCATGTAACCCTCCAGCTCGGCCAGGACGCGGTTCTCGGAGATCATGACGGTGCTCACCCACAGCGTGTCGGGGTACTGGCGCACGTCGTAGTCCATGTTCCACTCCAGAAGGGTGTACCTGAGGGGGGGGGGGGGGCAGTAAAGAGGAGGTTAGCTAAGGGGGGCAGGTAAGGTAAGGGGGCAGTTGTAAGAGGAGGTTAGTTAAGGTGGGGCAGGTAGGGTAAGGTAAGATAAGGGGACAGTTGTAAGAGGAGGTTACTTAAGGTGGGGCAGGTAAGGTAAGGTAAGGTAAGGAGGCAGTTGTAAGAGGAGGTTAGTTAAGGTGGGGCAGGTAAGGTAAGGTAAGGTAAGGGGGCAGTTGTAAGAGTAGGTTAAGGTGGGGCAGGTAGGTAAGGAAGAGGAGGTTAGTTAAAGGGGGCAGGTAAGGTAAGGGGAGTTAAGGTGGGGCAGGTAAGGTAAGGTAAGGAGGCAGTTGTAAAGAGGATGTTAGTTAAGGTGGGGCAGGTATGGTAAGGTAAGGTAAGGGGGCAGTTGTAAGAGGAGGTTAGTTAAAGGGGGCAGGTAAGGTAAGGTAAGGTAAGGGGGCAGTTGTAAGAGGAGGTTACTTAAGGTGGGGCAGGTAAGGTAAGGTAAGGTAAGGGGGCAGTTGTAAGAGGAGGTTAGTTAAGGAGGGCAGGTAGGGTAAGGTAAGATAAGGGGGCAGTTGTAAGAGGAGGTTAGTTAAGGGGGCAGGTAACGTAAGGTAAGGTACGGGGGCAGTTGTAAGAGGAGGTTAGTTAAGGCGGCCAGGTAGGGTAAGGTAAGATAAGGGGGCAGTTGTAAGAGGAGGTTAGTTAAAAGGGGCAGGTAAGATAAGTGGGCAGTTGTAAGAGGAGGTTAGTTAAGGGGGGCAGGTAACGTAAGGTAAGGTAAAGCAGTTGTAAGAGGAGGTTAGTTAAGGGGGGCAGGTAACGTAAGGTAAGGTAAGGGGGCAGTTGTAAGAGGAGGTTAGTTAAGGGGGGCAGGTAGGGTAAGGTAAGGTAAGGGGGCAGTTGTAAGAGGAGGTTAGTTAAGGTGGGGCAGGTAGGGTAAGGTAAGGTAAGGGGGCAGTTGTAAGAGGAGGTTAATTAAGGGGCAGGTAGGTAAGGTAAGGTAAGGGACAGTTGTAAGAGGAGGTTAGTTAAGGGGGCAGGTAGGGTAAGGTAAGGTAAGGGACAGTTGTAAGAGGAGGTTAGTTAAGGGGCAGGCAGGGTAAGGTAAGGTACGGGGGCAGTTGTAAGAGGAGGTTAATTAAGGGGGGCAGGTAGGGTAAGGTAAGGTAAGGGGGCAGTTGTAAGAGGAGGTTAGTTAAGGGGGGCAGGTAAGGTAAGGTAAGGGGACAGTTGTAAGAGGAGGTTAGTTAAGGTGGGGCAGGTAGGGTAAGGTAAGGTAAGGGGGCAGTTGTAAGAGGAGGTTAGTTAAGGTGGGGCAGGTCAGGTAAGGGTGCAGTTGTAAGAGGAGGTTAGTTAAAGGGCAGGTAAGGTAAGGTAAGGTAAAGGGGCAGTTGTAAGAGGAGGTTAGTTAAGGTGGGGCAGGTAAGATAAGGTAAGATAAGTGGGCAGTTGTAAGAGGAGGTTAGTTAAGGGGGGCAGGTAAGGTAAGGTAAGGTAAGGGGGCAGTTGTAAGAGGAGGTTAGTTAAGGTGGGCAGGTAAGGTAAGGTAAGGTAAGGGGGCAGTTGTAAGAGGAGGTTAGTTAAGGGGGCAGGTAAGGTAAGGTAAGATAAGGGGGCAGTTGTAAGAGGAGGTTAGTTAAGGGGGCAGGTGGTAAGGTAAGGGGGCAGTTGTAAGAGGAGGTTTGTTAAGGTGGGGCAGGTAAGGTAAGTGGGCAGTTGTAAGAGGAGGTTAGTTAAGGGGGGCAGGTAAGGTAAGATAAGGGGACAGTTGTAAGAGGAGGTTAGTTAAGGTGGGGAAGGTAAGGTAAGGTAAGATAAGCGGGCAGTTGTAAGAGGAGTTTACTTAAGGGGGGCAGGTAAGGTAAGGGGGCAGTTGTAAGAGGAGGTTAGTTAAGGGGGGCAGGTAAGGTAAGGTAAGGTAAGGGGAACAGGTGAAAATAATTAGGAAAGGTATGGTAAAGGGGTGAGGCGAAGGCGAAGGGGGGGGCAGATGTAAGAGGAGGTTAATTAAAGGGGGGGGGGGGCAGGTAATGTAAGGTAAGCTAAGGGGAACAGGTGAAAATAATTAGGAAAGGTATGGTAAAGGGGTGAGGGGAAGGCGAAGGGGGGGCATATGTAAGATGAGGTTAGTTAAGGGGGGGGCAGGTAAGGTAAGGTAAGGTAAGGGGAACAGGTGGAAATAATTAGGTAAGGTATGGTAAAGGGGTGAGGCGAAGGCGAAGGGGGGGGCAGTTGTAAGAGGAGGTTAGTTAAGGAGGGGCAGGTAAGGTAAGCTAAGCTAAGGGGAACAGGTGGAAATAATTAGGAAAGGTATGGTAAAGGGGTGAGGCGAAGGGTCAGGTGAGTAAGGGACGCAGGGTAAAGTAAGGGAGACAGGTGATGATTGGTAAGGTAGGGTGTGACAGGTGAGACAGTGAGTGGAGGCGAGATATACCTTTTTCATATTTCCTCACCCTCCTCGGCCTTCCCCTTAACACCAGTTCCAATAATGACCGAATGCCAGACACTGTTACCCAGGAGCTTTCAATGAGCCACTCTCGCGGGTCAGTGGCTGCAGACAACGCGGTATTTTTTCTTCTTGGTAACAGTGCGGCGCAAACAGGACAGGAAGGAAAGTAATTAGAAGTAGTGACGTGCGTGGGTATTAACGAAGTAGGAAGAATATTTTGAAGGTGCTGTTGTTTTCGAAGTTGGTAATAGGTGACGCTTCTTGGTAATGAGAACTTGAAATAGGGTGGATAGGGGAAGGAGGATAGTAATAGGAAGAAGATGAAGAAGAAGAAGAGGAAGAAGATGAAGATGAAGAAGAAGAAGAAGAAGTAGAAGAAGGAGTAAAACATCGAAGCAGGAAGAAAATGGACAAAGAATATCGTCAACAGGAAGGAAGGAAAGAAGGAATTGAGTGAAGGATGAAGGAAGGGAAGAAGGAAGAGGAGGAGGAAGGAAGAAAGGAAGGGAGAGGAAAGGATTAAAGGCAAGGAATATCGAGAGAGAGAGAGAGAGAGAGAGAGAGAGAGAGAGAGAGAGAGAGAGAGAGAGAGAGAGAGAGAGAGAGAGAGAGAGAGAGAGAGAGAGAGAGAGAGAGGAAAACACACACACTTTGGACACTCTCTCTCTCTCTCTCTCTCTCTCTCTCTCTCTCTCCAATCACGAATTTTCCTCAAGAACCCCAGAAGGAAGGGAGGAAGCGAAGGGAGGAAGGGAGAGAGGGAGAGAGAGAAGGATAAGCCGAAGGAAGGAAGGAGAGGAAAGAATGAATGAGTGAATGGAGACAGACAAAAGTTAACATGTGGATGGATGGATAGACAGACAGACAGACAGACAGACAGACCGATAAACAGACAGATAGACAGATATGTAGATAGACAGACACCTTATTTGCACTTTTTATTTGCCCTTATTCTGCTTCCCTTACTGCAAAAAAAGATAGATAGACTGATAGATAGATAGATAAAGATAGATAGATAGAAATAGATAGACAAAGAGCATTATGAACAATTTAGCTTTTCTTTCTTCTTTCCCTCCTTCCTTCCTTCCTTCCTTCCTTCCCTCTTCCTTCATTTTTCAGCAAGAACAATAACAAAAACAAAAACAAAAGGACGAAGCAAGAGGAAGAGGAGAAGGGGGAAGAGACAATGGCGAAAGCGGGTTAGGAAGAGGAAAAAGAGGAGGAGGAGGAGGAGGAGGACTAGAAAAAACGAAGGAAGGAAACAAAGAGGAGGAACAGAGAGAGAGAGAGAGAGAGAGAGAGAGAGAGAGAGAGAGAGAGAGAGAGAGAGAGAGAGAGAGAGAGAGAGAGAGAGAGAGAGAGAGAGAGAGAGAGAGAGAGAGAGAGAGAGAGAGAGAGAGAGAGAGAGAGAGAGAGAGAGAGAGAGAGAGAGAGAGAGAGAGAGAGAGAGAGAGAGAGAGAGAGAGAGAGAGACACTGACCTGGGGCAGCGTGGAGCACAGTCCCACGGGTCGCTGGGGGTCGGGGCTCGCCTGAGGGTCACGCCGGGATCACCGAGGTCAAAGGTCAAAAGTTGAAGGTCACGCCGCCGAAGAAAATTGAATTATAAAAAAAAGAGAAAATTCGATGAAATGCAAGTAAAAAAACGATTCAATAAAGTCCAATTGAAAAAAAAAAAGGAATGATGGAAATAAAAAATTTTAAAATGTTAATAGGTAAAAAAATGAAGAAAAAAATGAAGCTGTAAAAAAGAGATAATAATAATAACATTTTGAGTAAGAAAAAATATAGTAAAAACATTTGTGTGAGAGGTGAAAGAAAGGAAGGAAGAAAAAAAAGAAAAGAAAAAGAAGGAAAGAAGGAAGGAAGGAAGAAAAAAGAAAATAAAGAAGGAAGGAAGGAAGAAAAAAAGAAAATAAAGAAGGAAAGAAGAAAGAAAGGATGAAAGAGAAAAAGGAAGAAAGATAAATAAGAAAGAAAGAAGGAAAAGAAAGAAAGGAAGGAAGAGCGGAAGGAGGGAAGGAGGAGAAAAGAAGAAAAGAAAGAAAGGAAGGAAAGAATAACACACACACACACACACACACACACACACACACACACACACACACACACACACACACACACACACACACACACACACACACACACACACACACACACCTAAAAGTTAAAAGTCAGAGAAAAATAACGAAAACCGGGGAAAATACGAAGTGTAAGAGAAAGGATACAATGACGGAATGGCGTGTCGGGGAGAGATTTTCAGGGCCCGAGTGAATTTTGGGAAGAGGAAGGGAATTTATTTTACGAGAGAGAGAGAGAGAGAGAGAGAGAGAGAGAGAGAGAGAGAGAGAGAGAGAGAGAGAGAGAGAGAGAGAGAGAGAGAGACTAACTTGGTGGTCTTTTCCGTGATGAGGAGTTAACGAAATCATATAACAAAGAGAGAGAGAGAGAGAGAGAGAGAGAGAGAGAGAGAGAGAGAGAGAGAGAGAGAGAGAGAGAGAGAGAGAGAGAGAAGGGTGATTGACTAAACAGACCGACCTTCTCTCTCTCTCTCTCTCTCTCTCTCTCTCACAAAAAATAGAGTAAGGATAACATTTCACCGTTAAGGTTTTGCTGTCACTGCAATCTTTTTTTTTTTTTTCAGTGTTGCAAAGAAACAAATAAAACAAAGAAACAAAGAAATAAATAAAAACGAGACAGACATATAGATAGACAGTTAGATAGATAGATAGATAGATAAATTGATAGATATATAGATAGATAGAGAGAGAGATAGGAAGATAGATAGATGGAAAGAAAGTAAAAATAAAAAGGCTGATAGAGAGAAAGAATAGTGAATAGATAGATAGATAGATAGACAAATAGATGGATAAATAGATAGATAGATAGAAAGTGAGATAGATACATAGATTAACAGATAAACAGAAAAAAAAAAGATAAACGAAAAAAAGGAGTAGAGGAAGATAATGTCAACAAATAGATTGAGAGAGAGATGGATAAGACAAAGAAGAAAAAAAAGAAAGATAGATAAACAGACAAACAAACACTTTAATATTAATAGACCCAATCATCAAAGTTTTCCTATCTCGTTCCTCCGTGCCTCCGATGATAGCATGACACGACGCCGCCGGGGGGAGACTCACGTGGGCGCGGCCATGGTGGTGGGGGGGGAGGGGGAGTGCCCGGGCTTGTCAAACACGAACAGGACCTGGGGCTCGCTGGTCTGAACCTCGAACCTGCGACCACGGGGGAGGGGGAGGAAAAAGTGAAAGTCAAGCCACGGGGGAGGGGGAGGGAAAAGCGAAAGTGAAGCCACAGGTGAATGGAAATAAAATAGTCAATCCACTTCTGGTTAATCAAAATAATATAAGTCATTCCACTCTTGGTAAGTCAATCAGTAAAAAACAATACTCATGCCACAGATAAGAAGAAAATGGTAGATTGAAAGAAAGTAATAGTCGTCACACCTGAGATAGAGGTATTATTGAGGTATCCAAAGAATAGCCGAAAAACTTTGAGAGAAGAACAGTAATAATGATAATAGAGGAGGAGGAGGAGGAAGAAAGGAAGGAGAAAATTAAGGAAGTAAGGAAGAAAGAAAGAAAGGAAGGAGAAAATTAAAGAAGGAAGGAAGGAAGAAAGGAAGGAAGGAAGTAAGGAAGGAAGGAAGAAAGAAAGAAAGGAAGGGGAAAATTAAGGAAGTAAGTAAGAAAGAAAGAAAGAAAGGAAGGAGAAAATTAAAGAAGGAAGGAAGGAAGGAAGGAAGTAAGGAAGGAAGAAAGAAAGAAAGAAAGGAAGGGGAAAATTAAGGAAGTAAGGAAGGAAGAAAGGAAGGAAAACATTAAGGAAGTAAGGAAGGAAGAAAGAAAGGAAGGAGGTAGAGAAAAGAAAAGAGGAAGGTGAAGGGAAGAAAAGGAAAGGAAAAGAAAAGAGAAAGGAAAGGAAAGGAGAGGAGAGGAGAAAGAAAGGGAAAGGATAAAAAAAAGAAGGAATTAACACAGGAGCGGAAAGAAAAGAAAAAAAGAAAAATGAAAAGGACAAGAAAAAAATGAAAAGGAAGGAGGTAGAGAATAGAAAAGAGGAAGGTGAGGGAAAGAAAAGGAAAGGAAAAGAAGAGAAAGGAGAGGAGAAAGAATGGAAGAGGGGAAAAAAGGAAGGATGGATCACAGGAGGAGGGAAAGGGAAAGAAAAAAATGAAAGTGAAAACAAGAAAAGAATGAAAAAAATAAATACCACACATCTTTACACCTGTGGCACCCAGTAATCACCTCTCATTACCGCTCACTCACTCACCCACATCATTACACCTGTCCCACTAATTGCACCTCACTATCACTCACTCACTCACCTGGCACCACCTTCACCGTACTCATATTCATAGCCGTCCTCATATTCCTTTTCGGGGGGGCTGGGGGGTGAGTAGACCGGGGTAGGAGGGGCAGCGGGCTCAGTGGAGGGTGGAGGAGGTGGTGATACAGGTGGTGGTTGAGCCTGCGGTGGTTGCGGTGGTGGTGGTGACGGCGGTAGTGGAGGTGGTGGTGGAGGCGGTGCTGGGGCCTGGGGGTGCTGGGCTTGGGTTCCTGCTGGGGGCACAGGGGGGATGGGGGGTCTGGGTCTTGCTGGGGGGACTTTTCTGGGTCTAGCGATGGTCCTTGGGTCTGTTCCGGCGAGGTGTGGGTCTCTTCGTCTTGGTTGGGGTTGATGGGTATGGGCTGGGGGTGGTCTGGGGGGGATGGGGCTGACTAGGCTGCGAGAGGCGAGGGAGGGGGTGGGGGTGGTCATCCAGGGAGGGGGGTCAAGCTCCTGGTAGTCTGCGTCTGTGTCTGTCTGTCTGTGGGGCTCGATTAGCAGGGTAGAGTCGTCATCTTCCATTAGGGATTCGAGATGTGGTCGTGGATGCTGTGGTGGGGGTGTGGTGGAGTCATGTGGTGGTGTGGGAGGGATTTGTGGAGGTCTTGGATGCTGTGAGGGCTGTTGGGAGGCTGTAGGGGAGGGCTGTGGCTGTGTGGAGGGATGCTGTGGCTGTGTGGCTGAGTCAGGGCCGTGTGTTGACGAGGTGTTTGGCTCGGGCGAATTATCTGAGTGTGAAAATAGATTATGTGGGTGAGAGGAAAAGTTTGAGGAAGGAGTAGAAGAAAGAGGAAGAGGAGGAGTGAGAGAGTCTGGGGAAGGGGACGAGGAATTTGAAGACAACAACAACGAAGAGGAGGAAGAGGAGAAGGAGGAGGAGGAGGAGGAAGAAGAATACGGGTAGCCAAAACCTCTCCCTTCCCTCCTTCCCTCCCCTCTAGGATCCACAAGAGGGCTGGGTGTTGGCAAGACCGTCCCATCCTCCGTCGAATCACCTACAAGAGACCCATTTTCTTTGACAAGTGGAGGAAGGACTTCGCTGTTTTCACTCCCCGGGGCGGCCGTGGAGGCGGGGCTTGTGGCATCAACTGGGTACACTTGTGGGGGCGTTGGGAGGGGCCCTGTGAGGTTATGAGGCCCCGGGGTCGTGGGTAAGGTCGTATTGGCCCCCTCCGTCAGGTTAAAGGCGGCCTCCTGATCCTGTACTGCCGATTCCAGGGACAAAATACCGACCATTCGCAGTAGAAACACAGCCATGGCGCCGCCCGAACTGACCATACCGCACCTATAGACGAAAAGAAGGGGGAAAGGGATTAGATTCTGTTACTTATACATTCACACCAGACACCGAAAAACGCCTAGAGCTGTACCGTATATCTAAAACTACAGTGGGACAAGTTATAACAGAAAGGAAGAGACTATAATTATGAAAAGAAGAAAAACTGTGGCGGGATAAGTTCATGGTGTCACGATAAACGAGTCGGAGTTGAGTGATCGAGGTTGCCATCACGCCGCACCTATAGACGGAGAGAAGGGAAAAGAGGATTGGATCGTGTTACTTATACTCTCACACTAGACAGCATAAACCGCCTAGAGCTAAACCAGATACCTAAAACTATACCGTAACAAGTCATAAGAGAAGAAAACTAAAAGGGGACAAGTTTTACGAGAGAAGAAAACTATAACTTCAATAGGGAGAAAAATTAGGGAGGGAATGAAAGGGAGGGGATAAAGGAGAATGAGAAAATGAAGGACTGATGGAAAGGAAAATGGAAAGAAGGAAGGAATAAAACTTCAATAGGGAGAGAAAATAAGGAGGGAGTGAAAGAAAGGGGATAAAGGAGAATGAGAAAATGAAGGACTGATGGAAAGGAAAATGGGAAGAAGGAAGGAAGTTATCAAAGGAAAGCAAAAAGAGGAAGGAAAGAAATCGAAAGACATGAGCCGATGGAATAAATGAATTACAGGAAAGGAAAATGGGAAAAAAAGGCAATAAATAAAGAAGGAAGGAAGAGAAAGATAATGAGGAAGAAAACATAAGAAGGAGAGAGATCAAAAGGAAATGAAGGGCCGATGGAATGAATTAATACCAGAAAAGGAAAATGGAAAGAAAGGAATAGAGAAAAAGAGGGAAGACAGAGAGAGAGAGAAAGAGGGAAAGAATAAAGACAGAAAAGGAAGTAGGAGAGATTGTAGGTGAGGGAGGGAAGAGTGGAGGTAATTTGAGGGGGGAGGGAGAAAGAGGGAGAAACAACTTGAATGGAGGAAAGAAGGCCAGAGGGAGAAATTAAGGAAGGAATGGAGGGAGGAAAGAGGAGAAGGCTTAAAGGATAAAGGAAGAGGAGGAAGAAGCAGAAGAGGAGAGAAGGAAAGAAGAGAGAGGAAAGGAATCAAGCCAATAAGAGAGAGAGAGAGAGAGAGAGAGAGAGAGAGAGAGAGAGAGAGAGAGAGAGAGAGAGAGAGAGAGAGAGAGAGAGAGAGAGAGAGAGAGAGAGAGAGATTAAGGAAGGAAGGGAGGAGATAACGCGAAGGAGGGAAATGGAGGAGGAAGGAAGCGAGGAAGACAAGAGGAGAGAAGGAGAAGGAGAAGAGAGGGGCTGATGCAAGATAGGGAGAGAAAGAGGACAATAAACGCGGAACAAGAGAAGGGGGAAGAAAATGGAAGAAAACGAAGAAGAAGAAGAAGAAGAAGAGGAAAAAAAAAGAATAATGAAAGAGAAACAAGAAAGGCAAAAAAAAAAAAGAGAAAATGACCAAGAGATAAAAATAAAAGGATGAAAAAAACAAGAACGAAAAAGGAAAATTAAAAAGAATCAAAGAAAAAAACAGAAAAGATAAAAAGTGTAAGAGAAAAAAAAATGAAGGAAAAAAACAAGAAATGAAATGCAGAAAAAATATAATAAAATTATGAAAAAAACGAGAACGACAAAGAAAAATGAAAGAAAAAAAGAGAAAATGTGAAAAAGAAAAAGAAAATAAATGACAAGATGATAAAAATGAAGGAAGAAAAAGACGGAAATGAAAATAAAGCAAAGAAATAAAGGAACAAACAGAGAGAGAGAGAGAGAGAGAGAGAGAGAGAGAGAGAGAGAGAGAGAGAGAGAGAGAGAGAGAGAGAGAGAGAGGGTTGCCTTATCCATCCATACATCTGTCTTCTCCATTTTCTTTTTTTTTTTCTTTTTTTCTCGACCTCTTTCTAGAAGGTCGTGTGTTTTATTAGTTTTTTGGTTGTTTGTGTCTTTGTTTACTTGTTTGTTATGATTGTTTGCTTGAATATCTAGACTCGTTAAAAAGTTTGGTCACCTGAGAAAAACAGAAAAGATAAAAGATTAAACGTGTAAAAAAGAGAAAAAAAATACAAATGAAGGAAAATATTGCAGAGAAAAAAAAATAATGAAAACACGAGAACGACAAAGAAAAAAAAATAAAGAAAAAAAGATAAAAGAGAAAATATGTAAAAGAAAAAGAAATGACAAGACGATAGAGAGAGAGAGAGAGAGAGAGAGAGAGAGAGAGAGAGAGAGAGAGAGAGAGAGAGAGAGAGAGAGAGAGAGAGAGAGATTGTCGTAAAAAATAAAAATAAAGAATAAAATAATCCACATACGCGAGTTTATTCGGTAACAACAACAAAAATAAACAAACAAAAAATATCATGCCCAGATTTCGATCAAACTTTGCGGGCAGAGAAAATAAGTAAGAGACTGATTCGTGGTATTCGTCCGCAAACTTTCCTGAAAATTCCTTTATTATAACTTTGAAAATTACTTAATAACAGACAGAGACAGACGTTGAGAGACAGACAGACGGATAAACATACACGAAAAGACTTACAAACAGACAGATAGATAGATAGACAGACAGATAGGTAGACGGACGAACAGACAGACAGATAGACAGACACAAAACGACAGACAGACAGATAACTAGACAGATAGACAGACACAAAACGATAGACAGACAGATAGACAGACAGACAGACAGACAGACACAGATACAGACAGAGAGACGAGTAGGCATAGCTCCGATAATGAATAAAATGGAAAAAAAAATAACAATCAGTATTTCGAAACTATTTGTCGTGGTATTTTGAAGTGTTTATTTTGTTTACCGTTAATTGTGTTTGTGGCTGGTTGATGCACACACACACACACACACACACATAATGAGCCATCTTGTGTGTGTGTGTGTGTGTGTGTGTGTGTGTGTGTGTGTGTGTGTGTGTGTGACGTTAATGTGTGCACCTGGCTTTCACCTGTTTGCTCGCTGACACACACACACACACACACACACACACTCACACACACACTGCATGGATAGCCCCAGTGCTAATCTCCGTATCTTTCTTTATCTTATCAGAGCCTTGGATGTCAGCGGCCACCTCTCCATCCCTTACCTGCGCAATCACGGAATCATGAAGGTAAGCAAGGTGTGTCTCCCTGAGGTGTGTTACCCTCATTTACTAAACAGGGACACGCACTTCTCGTTATACGCGTAGTTAAATTATGCCGGGTTTTTTTTAAGATCATAATGCTAAAAGGGTCAACATTTTCTTACTTTTTTTTTACACGTGTTTAAATTTTTGCGATTTTTTTCCTAATTTTAAAACGGTCAACATTGTCTTATTTTTACGCGTAGTTAAATTATGCTTTTTTTTGTTGTTGTTTTTTGTTTGTTTTTAAGGTCATAATGCTAAAAGGGTCAACATTTTCTTACCTTTTTTACGTATTTTAAGTTTTGCGATTTTTTTTTTTTTTTTTCTAATTCTAAAACGGTCAACATTGCCTTATTTTTATACGTGTTTAAATTATGCTGTTGTTTTTTTCTGAAGATCGTGATGCTATAAGTCTTTTTTTTTTTATTTATATGCGTGTTTAGATTACTCGTTTTTTTTTCTATAGGATTATAATGTAAAAAAGGCAGCATTTTTTTTTATCTTACTCGTTTCGGTTACAGCAACGTGAAACTAATCTTCTTAACTTCCATTGTGTGTGTGTGTGTGTGTGTGTGTGTGTGTTATGGGAAAGTGTTCAAATTACGCAAAAGTCACTACGCAGCCTCTTCTTCTTCTTCTTTTCTTTTTTTTTTTTTTTTTGTAGTAAACGCCCCCCTCCCCCTTTCGGCGCGGACACAACCCCCCCCCCCCCCCTCCTCCCCTTTCGCGTATTTCACAGTATCATTGAAAATCCTCCCCGCCTGCCCTCACAGTCTGAGATGAATCGAGGTTGCAAAATATGTAACTTATAGTATCTGTTCTCGTCTGACTCTATATACTGCACTGCGTATAATAAGAATAAGCATAAGAAAATTATCATGTTAGGTCGATTCATTAACTTGTAAAATTGGTTCATCGAGAGCTTGTAAAGAACGGTGTCTGGCATTCTTCTACTGCTGGAAATTATGTCAAGGGAAGAAGCTGATGATTATTGGAGCGTTCATCTTGACGCCGCAACTGCCGAGTCATATGGCCTCTAATTTAATACAGAACTATTATACACTAAAACAATAAAACCCGAAAAACAACACCGATAAAACAACATAAAAGCACTTAAAAATTTAATACAGAATTATTATACACTAAAACAATAAAACCCGAAAAAACAACACCGATAAAACTACATAAAAGCACTTAAAAATTTAATACAGAACTATTATACACTAAAACAATAAAACCCGAAAAAACAACACCAATAAAACTACATAAAAGCACTTAAAAATTTAATACAGAACTATTATACACTAAAACAATAAAACCCGAAAAAACAACACCAATAAAACTACATAAAAGCACTTAAAAATTTAATACAGAACTATTATACACTAAAACAATAAAACCCGAAAAAACAACACCAATAAAACTACATAAAAGCACTTAAAAATTTAAAACGTTATAAAAAATACACTAATAGCTCTATAAAACCGGTTGAAAATGAAATAGAAGATAAAAAACAGCGATAGAAAGTCAAAAAACCTTCAGGAAGTTAATGAAGAGGAGCTTGTGATAGGAGGAGCAGAGATGATGTGATAAATGTAAGGAAGAAAAGAAGAAAAAGAATAAGGGTAAGAAAACAGAGAGGAGATCATCATTCCATCTTGCCATATCCACTCTTCTCATCCTCCTCCTCCTCTTCCTCTCTCCCCTCACCCTTATCTGATCTCTTCCCTCTCCCTTTCCATCCGTCCCCTCTTCCTCCTTCCTTCCTCTGTCCCCTCGTTCACCCTCCACTCCTCCCCTATCCCCTCTTCCCTTCGCACCATGTCTTCTATTTCGGGAACAGAAGGGGGGAAGAAGAAAATAGGAGAGGGGAAATGAGAAAGGAAAACAAGGACAACAGGAAAATAAGGGTTGGAAGCATAAATGAAAAAAAGGAATAAATGAAAAAGAAAGTCGGGAAAAGAAAAGGAGAAGAGAGAAACATGAAAGAAAAAAGATAAACGAAATAGGGAGAAGGAAAGGAAGGAGAGGAAGGGAGAAAACAAGGCAAGGAAGAAAGAAGGAAGGGAAGAAGAAAGGAGAAGATAAGAAAGGAAGGGAGGAAGAGATGGAGTTCCGTGAGCGTAGGAGGAAGAGGAGGAGGGAGAGGAAGGGAAGGAGGGAGAGGGGGAGAAGGAGAGGGAGGAAAGGAGAGAAAGAGTTCCGGGTGAGCATGAGAGACAGAGAGAGAGAGAGAGAGAGAGAGAGAGAGAGAGAGAGAGAGAGAGAGAGAGAGAATAAGTTGAATTACACACCGTCTTCTCTCTCTCTCCATCTATCCATCTATCTCTCTCTCTATCAAGGGTGACCTAGAACATCCCTCGGTGGTGGTGGTGGTGGTCATTGGGGTCAGGTCGGCGGCCCTTGACCTCCATGCAGCATTGAGGTCACGGGCTGGTTAAGGAATGTCACTTGTGGGAAGGAGATTGTGGAGGTATTTTATTATTATTATTATTATTATTATTATTATTATTACTAGAGCTGTTGTTGTTATCGTTTTAGAGAGAGAGATTAAATGACGATGGTGACAGTTATGATTATGTCAGACCATGAGTCACACACACACACACACACACACACACACACACACACACACACACACACACACACACGTTATTGAAAAGAGCAAACGAAAAAATTAATTCTCTCTCTCTCTCTCTCTCTCTCTCTCTCTCATTTCCCTTTTAATCTTCTTTGTTTGATTTTCTTCTTGTCTTCAACTTTTTAATTAAACTTTTTCTTGTAGCTCGGCACTCTCTCTCTCTCTCTCTCTCTCTCTCTCTCCAAAAGATTAAATTAATATGTATATTCTATCCAAATTCTGTTGCGTTTTCATGATTTTTTTTCCATTCTAAGACGGGTTGATTGCTGAACGAATTAATTACATGAAGGAGGGCATTGAATCTATATTTCTCTATTATTTCATACTTTACAAAATCCGTACCTGTTTTATATTGCTCGGAAGATTTGAACAGCAAGCACCCCCCTTTCCCTCTTATTTTCATTTTTGCAGTAATAGAATCTTGCAGTCAACCATTCGCACAGTCATCATCGCTGTTCACTTTTGCTCATCTCCAATCGCTACATGCTTTAGTAACAATAATCACTTTACTTCGGTTTAAGATTCACCAAACTCTAAGGTCGGTATTGTAAGACTCTTGCTTCCCGCATCAGCTAATTCTAAAGGTCAAAGAGGGGGTCAGTCGGGTTCCAATGAGTGTTTCTTCGGGTTCACGGCACAGAAGAAGGGTCAAACTACCACCAGGGTCATAAAACTATTACTGGAAATGCCCAAAATTCCTACGAAAGCCTTGTCAAAATGTTTAGTAATACGGCCCAGAAGACAACAACAACAGGGGTCATCTACACTCACCTCTACATATCATCACTCGCAGGGCTGGGCAGGACACGGCCGGGCATTGTAACCAACCACACGCTCTCTCCTTGCGGTAATCTTGTGACTTGGATCTTTCCTTCTTGGACTTCGATGTTTGCTCGTACTTCAATTTCTTTCTCCTCAATTCAATCTCTTCCCCCTTCTTGCACTTCGATATCTATTCCTTTTATTACTTCGTTATCTTCCTCCCTCTTGTATTTCAATCTCCTCTTCTCTTACTTCGATTTTTAATTCTTTTACTTCAATCTCCTCCCCTACCGGTATTTCGATCTCGTCCTTCTATTTCTACCTCTTCTACTACTTTATTTCGATGTCCTCTAATCTCCCTGCGTCTATATACACAGAGAGTGGCACTAACACTGCTCTCACTACTCTCTCTGGCCCTGTATATACACTCAAATACCCACTCACTCACTCACTCACTAACCTCCACTTGTAAAATTCATTCATCTTTTCCGATCGTACACCAGCGGAAAAAATATCGTACCAATCACGTCAGTTCCATCGGTGAGTGGTGAAGGGTCTTATTTACTCACCAGTGTTCTTATCGTTGTTCCTTGGCGTTTAGGGCGCTTTGGGGGTGTTGGCGAGGCGTGTGCGCGGCCCGGGTGTGTTGTGGGTGGTGTGAGTGTTGTGTCGTGTCCCGGCAGCGCTGCCAGATGAGAAAAACATGTGATTCGGGCTGCGGACATGTGTTGTTAGGAAGAAAGGGGCTTGGTGCTGCTGATGCTGCTTCTGTGTGTGTGTGTGTGTGTGTGTGTGTGTGGCCTTGTTTATATTTATTTATTTTTTTATGGCTTGGATTTGCTGTATAGTAAAAATCACGTAGACAATTAGAAAAGGTTGTGTGTGTGTGTGTGTGTGTGTGTGTTAGAAATTATGATGACTTACATTTTGATATCGTATAATGAAAAAAACAAGGTAGATAGTTTGAGATAATGAGGGTTTTTTCGTGTGTGTCTGTGTGTGTGTGTGTGTGTGTGTTAGAAATTATGATGACTTACATTTTAATATCGTATAATGAGAAAAAAAAGGTAGATAGTTTGAGATGATGAGGTTTTTTTCGTGTGTGTGTGTGTGTGTGTGTTAGATATGATGGCTTAGATTTTGATACCGTATAATGAGAAAAAAAGGTAGAGATATATAGTTTGAGATAATTATTCTTATTTATTTTTTTCGTGTGTGTGTGTGTGTGTGTGTGTGTGTGTCGACTTGAAATGGATGCAAATAAATCAGTATTCTGCATAAAGGAAGGTAAAAGGACACAATTATGTAAACAAAGATAGAAAAATATATTTGTCCGTTTACAATGAACAGCCATGGATTGTATTTGTGACCGGATGATGATTTTGATAATGAGAATGTAATAATAAAAATAATAATAATAATAATAATGATAATAATAATGATAATAATAATAATAATAATAATAATAATAATAATAATAATAATAATAATAAAGAAAATGATAAGAACACATACCAAAATCTACAAATTCCTTGAGCATCTTTTTTATCTTAAGCAAATTCCTTGAGCCTTATTTTTATCTTGGGCGAATTCCTTGAGTTTTTTTCCTTGGTGGTGAAGGACGAGGGAGGGGGGAGGGGGGAGCGGCCCTTGACCCACACTAAGAAGCTGAGAAAGAGGTTGGGAGAGGCAGTAGTAGTAGCAGTAGTAGTAGTAGAAGTAGTAGTAATTGTAGTAGTAGTAGTAGTAGTAGTAGTAGTAGTAGTAGAAGTAGTAGTAATAGTAGTAGTAGTAGTAATAGTAGTAGTAGTAGTAGTAGTGCAGGATCTTTCCCCAAACCATTTTTCCCTTTTCACTTCCCCATTTCTTTTCCTTTTCCCTCTTCTCTCTCCTCTTCTGACTCCCTCTTTTCCCTTCCCTTTTTCATCATTTTCCTTCCTCTTTTTTTTCCTCTTCCCCGTACGTCCCTTACCTCATTCCCTTCTTTTCTAACCCTCTTCCTCTCCCCCTTCCCTTTCTTTTCTCTCTTTTCCTCTTTTCCATTTTTTTGACCTTGCCCTCTCTTTCTTTCTTCTTCCTTTTCTCCCCTCATTCCTTACCTCAGTTTCCTCTTCCCTACCCCATTTTCCCATCTCTTACCTCATTCCCCTCTTCCCTAGCCATCTTTAACTCCTCCCCTCTCCCTATCCCTTACTCACTCCCCTCTCCCCTACACCCTTTTCCCCTTCCCTTCCCTTCCCATCATGGCACACTTCATTCCCCTCTTCCCTACCCATTTTCCTCTTCCCTCTTCCCCTTCCCTCTCCCCCTCACGCCACACCATTAAAGAACTCAAACACAGACGCCCCTGCAGCCTTGCCCACCACCTCCTCCAGTGCCTCTCGGGGTGCCAGGGCCAGGGCATGGAGGGTGCCGAAGCGCTTGAGCAGTGCCCGTGCCTTCTGCCCCCCCAGCCCGGGCACAGTGGCGGTGAGGGAGGCCAGGAGTTGTTGGTCTGGATTGCTCTGTTCTCTGGGCTTTATGCGGAATGGGTTGGACTTGATCTTGGTCTCACTTCTTACCATGCGGGATAGAAGGGTGGCGGTCTGTTGGCGAGGAGAATGAAGGTTTGGTTAAGTTTGGTTGTAGGTTGAATTGGGTGACATTAGGTTAGGCTGTGCTTGGTTAGGATTGAGTTGGGTCATATTAGGTTAGGTTGGGTTGGGTCATGTTATCTTGGATTTGGTGTAGTTTGTGTAAGGTTGGGTTTGGTGTAGTTTGTTTGAGGTTGAGTTGGGTGACATTAGGTTAGGTTGTGCTTGGTTAATATTGAGTTGGGTCATATTAGGTTAGTTTGGGTTGGGTCATGTTAGCTTGGGTTTGGTGTAGTTTGTGTAAGGTTGAGTTGGGTCACATTGGGTGTCTCTCTGGGTAAGAAAACTGGGAAACAAACAGATCACCCAAAGTTACAATATCAAAACATAAACAACTTGATGTCCCTGCTGTAAAATGCTCCACCAACAACAACAACACTATGTTCTCCTCTTCCTCCTCCTCCTTTCATCTACTCATCCTTCCTCCTCCTCCATCTACTCTTCTGCTTCCTTTCTCTCTCACTCACACACAAACACATGCACACACTTACATCCTTTAGTGACTGGACAGGGATGACAGTTAAACCAAGATCAATGTTGACGAACCTGAAATGAAAGGAAGAATAATTGAAGTAAAAAATAAGACAAGAAAAATCCAGCTAATTATAAAACCTGTCAAAACTCTGTGATCTCAATTAGTTATATTTAGCCAACCTTGGTGTCATACCCAAACTTCACGGCAACAATACTTATCTGATTCCAAGTCGTTGATAGAAATAAAATCAACGTTATAAATAGATAGTAAATACTGATAAATAATATACAAGAATCAATCAGTTTGGAGCCCTGAGGTACCCTACTTGTTCTGAGGTCTCAGTCAGATTTGTTTCCGTTAACCCAGTAGCCGCGACAGTCCAAATTTGTGGCTTTACCGTGTACCAGCGACGGGCCAGATTTTTGCCATGACATAAACCCCACAAAATAGATGATGCATAAACTGATCACAAATGCATTGATATATGTTATGAAATGGTTTGTGTGAGTGATGATTTTTTCTCATTTTTCTCGCTTAGAGGGGCCTTTAAGAAACATGATACCCGCAGCTACCGGGTTAAATTGGTCCCTGTTTCCTAAAGCTAATGGAATGGCATGATGCATTAGAACAGTGGATATAATTTCATACTGTGAATGGGGTTAACTATGATAGGTGCTCACTATAGTAGCAAGACAGGCAGTGTTTACTAAGTATGTATATAGTCTCCACTGAATTTGGCCTAAGAGAGAAAGGGTTGGAAGAGAACATGGTGCTTGATAGAGGAAGATGGAAAAGACTCATTAGAAACACTGACCACATACAAAAATAAAAAATGGGAGAAGCTGCAGTAGGTGTATAGTCTAGTTATTTGTAGAGTTTACAACACAAACACACAAACACACACATACTTCTGCAGGCCGTTGAAATGCTGCATCGTGAGTGGCGTGTTCTGCACCATCACCATGAGGCGCTCGGCATCAACAGTGCTGACGTCGCTGCTGGCACTGCTGCTGATGTTGACGCTTTGACGGAACTTGACCACACGCCTCCGATAGCCTCCACCTTGAGGGGTAAAAAGGGATAACTATTTGTTCTTTTATGGTATACAGAGACAGACTAAGCAGCTCATTTTTTTCCCTCGAGCTGCTTCCGTTACAGTAAAAGAATAGGGGTGAAAAATATATATATGTAAAAATGCTCATAATATGCAGCCTCAACAAGGAAAAAAGAGAGAAATGCAGAGAGATGGCTAAGATGAAGGTAGTAATGGAGGAGAGCAGGCTGTATGGGGATGGTAGGATGAGGCAACTGAGAAACTGTTAAATAATTTTCATACCTCAACTCAATTTCCCTGATTAACCGGTAACTGCAGGGATCATGTTTCTTAAAGGCGCCACTAAGCAAGAAAAATGAGAAAAAAATCATCACTCACGCAAATCATTTCATAATATATATCAACGCATTTGTGATCAGTTTATGCATCATCTATTTTGGGGGGGGTTATATCATGGCAAAAATTTGGCCTGCCACTGGTTCACGGTAAAGCTACAAATTTGGCCCATCGCTGCTACCGGGTTAAAAAGTGCTCTTAACATGCTGCTTCTACAAAGGTAATAGAGGGAGATGCACAGAGATGGATGAGGGTAACTGGGGAAAATAGGAGGTATGGGAATGGAGGGATGAGAAAACAGCAGACAATTTTCATGTGCCAACCCCATTTTCCTGATTAGTTTTGGTATGAGTAGGAAATGAAATGGTGCCTATGAATGGTCAAACACAACAGTAGATAATATTCATACCTCAACTCCATTTTTCTAATCCTTTTTTTCTGGCAGGAGTAGGAAATGTAATGATGCATAAATTCATAAACGGCTTACCCGAGAGAATATCCACCTCACTGATGAAGATGATGGCAGTGTCCTTGGAAGGCATGAAGTCAATGGTACTGAGATCTATGGGGTGGGAGAGGAGACACTTGAGTTTAGATTTCCAAAGGGTAAGATCGAGAAAATTAGGTTACATTGTTAGCCTACATTATTAACCCTTAGACAGTGCCAGTATTTAAAGAGTAGCCCCCCCCAAAATGAATCGTCTATATATAGTCACTGTCAACCTTAGGACCGTAGCATAAATATAGTTACGCCGCATTAGAGATGTTTTAACTATCGTCATATATAGATTCCACCGCAATCTGAAAGTGTTATATTTCTGCCATACAAAACTGACTGACTGAATTTTGGACCATCTATATATAGTTCCACCGCCATCTAAGGGCTAATCAGGATAATCAATACTAAATGGCTGATGCAGGTTGACTTAACAAAGCCTAGAAAATTATATATAGACAACCCCCTCTACAATTACTGATGAGGTATTATTAAGCTAGGTAATTCCACTCAGAGTCGTAGAATAGAAGAGTTTGGCCAAATTCACCTCAGGTGCCATGCTGTTACCAAAAGAGCCACACAAAATTCAACTGATGCATTACGATGGACAAAAGTTACATTGATGAAATCCTTATGCTGAAGAAATATTTTAGAACCCGCTCTCTCTCACCATCCCTGTAGGTAACTTTGGTAAGGGGCTGAAGCAGTGATGCCAGTTGGGTGCCTTGCCAGCGGAGGGCCATTATCAGCTGTCCTTGAGCCGGGCTATTCATGGCCTGCCGAGCAAAGAAAAGAATTAGTGATAAGAAACAGTGACATCATTATTTAATCAGGTTTATGGCATTATTCACTTGCCTTTGAAGAGATTCGGTGGATTAAAGTAAGAAAGCATGCATGAGGAGTTCTTAAGTTATTTTATACATCACGTCTCTTTGGTGTTGTAGATAGCAGCAGACGTTATATTAAGTTTATAAGATCTTAAGTAATAGTAACAGTAGACGAAAGAGTAATAGCAAAGATCTCATGAGTGGTTAGGTTAGGTTAAGCTAAGTTAGATGTATAAGATCTTTGGTAATTGTGACAATAAGCAATGGAGTAACAGTAACCAATGGAGTGAGTAATAGCAAAGGTCTTAGCAAAGGTTAGGTTAGGTTAGGTTCATGAGATCTTTGGTATTAGTAACCATAGATGAAGGAGAAATAGCAAAGGTCCTATAAATGGCTAGGTTAGGTGTATAAGATCTTTGGTATTAGCAACCATAGATGAAGGAGTAATAACAAAGGTCCTATAAATGGCTAGGTTAGGGCCATTCATAAGATCTTTGCTATTCCTCCCTAAAGGCCGCTTTCGCAGTCACTTTTGTTTGTTTTGATCGTTACCTGAGGAAGGCGCAGGTGAGGCGGATGACAGGTTCCTGCCGTGAGGGGTGGACGCCTGCCGCCGTGAGTAATAGTGGCCGAGGGAGTGTGACATTCAATCCAGTATTCATTATAGACACAACGCGGGGCTTACCGTTTGTCTCGCCATCCAGGGAAGCTTTATCTAGCCCACGGAATTAAGGTCACTTGCCACACGGGTACGGAGGCACGAAGGTTGTCAAGTAGATGGAAAAAAAGATTCTTCTTCGTGGGTGTTTTATGGGGAGGGATTCAACCTCACCCGCGTCCCGCTGCTCCGCCGGTGTTTGTTTACATTCTGCCGCCATAACGGGACAAGCACAAGACCAAGACCAAAACGTGAGATTTACATAGATATACATAGATATTTATACCACACGGACCCAGTATTCCAGATAGATTTACATAGATATTCATTCCACACATCCTAAGAGATTGATCATAGATTACATAGATATACAGATCATACAGAGACCTATATAGAGAGAGAGGAGAGAGGAACACACACACACACACACACACACACACACACACACACACACACAAAATCAGACATAGATATATTCCCACAGATCCTACACCCTGATAGATTAATATAAGATCTTAGGTATCAGCAGACCAGAGATGAAGGAGTAATAACAGTCATTATCAATACAACACACGTTCTGAAGTGTGTGTCAGGTAATTACCAAAACAACTATAAGTTGAACACAGTAGAAACTCAGTTCGTCACCTTTTTGTTTTCCTCAAGATTATAGAAAGAACAAAAATCGAGGAATGAAGGATCATCAGCAGTGCCATATACCTTTGAAAAGTATAAAAAAAAAAAAATGGAAAATTACGAAAACAAAACAAAACAAAAAAATAAAAACTTCAATAGAAAGAAAAAAAGAAAAAAAAAAAAAAAAAGAAAGATACCTGCGTAAATATAGAAAGAAATGAGTTTTTTGTTTTCTTTTGAACACTTTCTCTTTTTCTCCTCAAGAAGAAGAAAGAGAAAACACAACAACAACAAGGATGGGCTGACAAAGGGCGATGAGGATGAGAACAAAAACCAAAAAAAAAAAATAAAGGAAGGGGCGGTAAAGAAGAACAAGAATTAAAGAAAAAAAATCACGTAACAAAACAGAGGAAAAACAAACAAAGAACAAGACAAAGAAGCCAGAGGAACAAGGAAAGGAAGAACAAGAAGAAGCAAGAAGAAGAGAAAAGAGGAGGGAGAATTGAGGGCTGAGCTGCTGGCAGGCTGAGTGGGGCGGCGTGCAGGCAGTAAAGCGAAAGTAAGAAAATCTGGCTGAGTGGGTGAGTGTTGGCAGGAAGACACTTTAGCGGTGGGCAGTAGCGGCATCAGCAGTAGTGAGCCAGGTGGGCGACAGAGGAACAACACAGGAACGCACCAACAGTCGAAGCAACACCACTGTCAAGGCAAGGTGCTCACTCTTTCTCTCACTCGTTACCTCACTGAACGCACCTTTCGCTCCTCGCTAGGTCAGGCTTCATCATGGCAACTACATCATCTTATTTACCTCTTCTTAATCACCTCTTATATACCTCTTCACGTGGCAACTACATCATCTTATTCACTTCAACTTATTCACCTCTTATATACCTCTTCACGCCGCTTGCTGAGGTGCGACCCGCGTGAGATGTGTTTGGACAATACTGACACTTTCTTTGTTGTGTTTTTTGGGGGTCTGGTGGCTTAGTGTATCTGGTTTTGACTCATGATCGAATGGTTGCGAGTTCGATTCCAAGTCATGGCGGGTTGGGTTCTTATTAAGTGTGGGATAGCGGTATATCCTGTGACCCTAACCGAGCTGTATGGTCATTGTTTAATTAGCTTTTTTAATCACCGTGGTTGTGTATAATTATCTGTTCAATTTCCGCCACTATCAGTATCACGTAGTTTAAAGCACTTCGTCTATTTATAAATTTCGATTAAGTCTCCAAGTGCAAAATGATTATAAGATGTCACTTAGCAATACTTCCTCAATACATCTAAACATTCCAATTCGTCTTCTTAACTTTCACAGCCCAAGATAAACAATGCAGTTCGTTGGTTAGATGATTTGACTGTTCACCTTCCATGCATCACTTCCGTTCCGTGTAAAATGCTTAAATGTCACTTCCGCGTAAGGCTAAGCAATACTTCCTCAATACAGCTAAATATTCTAACTCGTCTTCTTAATAACTTCCACAGCCCAAGGTAAACAATGCAATTCGTCGGTTATATAATTTGACTGTTCAACTTTCATACGTCACTTCCGTTCAAGCAATACTTCCTCAATACAACTTTACAATCTAACTCCTCTAACTCGTCTTCTTGATTTGCACGACCTAACTATGTAATCTAATTCCTTGTTTGTATAATGTAACTGTTCCTCTTCCATGTATGTCACTTCCGTCCATGCAATGCTTCCTCAAAACAGCTAAATATTCTACCTCGTCTATCTCGTTTTCTTACTTCCACGGCCCAAGTTACACAATCTAGTTCCTTGGTTGTATAATGTAACTGTTCCTCTTCCATGTATGTCACTTCCGTCCATGCAATGCTTCCTCAAAACAGCTAAATATTCTAACTCGTCTTCTTAATAACTTCCACAGCCCAAGGTAAACAATGCAATTCGTCGGTTATATAATTTGACTGTTCAACTTTCATACGTCACTTCTGTCCATGCAATACTTCCTCAATACAGCTAAATATTCTAACTCGTCTTCTTAATAACTTCCACAGCCCAAGTTAAACAATGCAATTCGTCGGTTATATAATTTGACTGTTCAACTTTCATACGTCACTTCCGTCCATGCAATACTTCCTCAATACAGCTAAATATTCTACCTCGTCTAACTCGTTTTCTTACCTCCACTGCCCAGCTTACACAATCTAGTTCCTTCAATGGTTGTATAATCTGACTGATAAACTTCTTTACGTCTCTTCCATCCAACCTACACTTCCTCGTTACAGCTAAATTATGTAACTCGATTTCATAACCTCCACGGCCCATTGAGCTGCGGCCGATGGGAAAGGTGTTACGCCCATACACACGTAACGCAAGCCACCCATTATTACGTATGGTTGTGTTATCGTCTCCTGGTAAATTTCCGTCACTTGTACACGAAGTCTGGACGCGGGGGTGGTGACAGTGATGCGTAGTCATTAAAGAAAAGGAGTAAAACAAACGAAAATAAACTCTGGAAAGGGGGATAAGAAGACTAACGCGAAGAAACAGGGAAACATTGAATAAGGAAAGAAGGAGACTGATAAGGAACACAAGTACAGCATATATAAAGGAGAGTGGGAGAAGAATACTAAAACGAAGAAACGGTGACGAACATTGAATAAGGGAAGAAGGAGACTGATAAAGAAGTACAACAAAAATAAACACAAGAAAGAGTGATAAGAATACTAAGACGAAGAAACGGTGACGAACATTGAATAAGGGAAGAAGAAGAAGAAGAAGAAGAAAAAGAAGAAGAAGAAGAAGGAGAAGAAGAAGGAGAAAACAAACACATGCAGAAGAGGAAAAGGACAAGAAAAGTGAGAATATATAAATGAACAAACAAGTAAA
The DNA here is from genome assembly GCF_024679095.1 of Eriocheir sinensis. Lineage (NCBI taxonomy): Eukaryota > Metazoa > Arthropoda > Malacostraca > Decapoda > Varunidae > Eriocheir > Eriocheir sinensis. The sequence continues at coordinate 11,601,668 of NC_066545.1, read as the reverse complement.
GGATAAAACTACGAGGAAAGAAACAAACATCACCACAGAAACAACAGTGACAAACATTGAATAAGGAAAGAAGAAGGAGAAAACAAACACATGCAAAAGAGGAAAAGGACGAGGAAAGTGATGATATATAAATTAACAAACAAGTAAAGGATAAAACTACGAGGAAAGAAACAAACATCACCACAGAAACAACAGTGACGAACATTGAATAAGAAAAGAAGAAGAAGAAAGCAAACACCGATAGAAGATTACAAGGGCAAGCAAGGTGAGAATTAATGAAAGTGATCCTGATAAAGAATAGAACAGCGCAAACAGTGAACGTGTATCTGAATCCTGAAAGAAGAGTAATAACCTAAACGCAGACACTCAGCATCAGAAGAACACGACGAGAAAAATAGTAAAAAAAATACCGAACCGCGACGTGACAGAAATACAAAATAACGAATGCGAAATAGGGAGACACAGAACCAGCAACACAGACTCAGCAATGACGAACGCAACAGCACGAGGAAAAACATGACGAGAATGCAATAACAAAATTACCCAACCGCGACGTGATGGAAATACATTTAATACAGTGACGAACGCTGAGTACTGAAGAAAAAAACTAGACGTAAGTATTTCAAAATTTCAAGGACGATAACACCGAGATATGATTGGAAGGAGATGAAACAATACTCTACGAAGATATGGAAAGAGAGAGAGAGAGAGAGAGAGAGAGAGAGAGAGAGAGAGAGAGAGAGAGAGAGAGAGAGAGAGAGAGAGAGAGAGAGAGACTTCCTCAAGTACAGAACGTTAACAAGAGACAGGAAGACGTACAGTGAGGGGCTTCGCTACTACTACTACTACTACTACTACTACTACTACTACTACTACTACTACTACTGCTACTATTATCAGAGGGGTTTGATGACCTTGTCGAAAATAAAGTCTTAATCAAGGAACATCACTATCACTACCAAAATCACTATCACCACCTCCACCACGTCTCCACTGATAACAAGGTTGCTGGGTATTGTAATAAGAAAAAAAAATTGCTATATCACCGCCATTATCACCATCCCCGTCACCACCATCACCACCAACAACATCAACAACACAGGGCTCTCACCATCCCCGTCACCACCATCACCACCAACAACATCAACAACACAGGGCTCTCACCATCCCCGTCACCACCATCACAACCAACAACATCAACAACACAGGGCTCTCACCATCCCCGTCACCACCATCACCACCAACAACATCAACAACACAGGGCTCTCACCATCCCCGTCACCACCATCACCACCATCATCACCACCACCAAATCAAAGCAAGATGACCTTTAATATTAACACCAAGATTAGTGGTTATAAAACAGCATAAAACACCTTTCATTTAGAGGGTTTTTTTTTTAACCTCCTCCCCTGCAGCCTCCCCTCTTTCTCTCCTTTCTTCCTTTCCATCGTCCTTTCCCTCCTCTCCCTCTCCCTCTCTCTCCCTCGCCCTCATCCTCACCCTCATCTCCTCCTCTTCTTCCTCCTTCCTCCCTTCAACCTCACCAGCTCTTCTCATCTCCTGTCCACGCCCCTTTCCCTCCCCTCCCACTCTCTCTCCCCAGCCCCCAACCTCACCCCCATCTCCTCTTCTTCGTTCTCCTTCCCCCCTTCAACCTCACCACCTCTTCTCATCTCCTGTCCAGGCCCCTTTCCCTCCTCTCCCTCTCTCTCTCCCGGCCTCAACCTCACCCCCATTTCCTCCTTTCTCTTTCCCCCTTCACCTTCACCCCTTGTTCTCTCCTTTCCACTTTCCTTCCCTCCCAACATCACCCCTTCCCCTTTTTCCCCATCTCCACCCCAGTCTCCCACCTCTCCCACACACCTCATCCATAAAATAATAATGATACTAATAATAATGGTAATAACAATATACATACAGCAAGGATGATAACAGACTGACCTCGCGCCCTGATGGTGACTGTGTTTTCTTGCATCATTTCTTCACATATTTCTGTTTTATCTTTTATGGATTTTTCTTTGTTATTTTATCTATATCAGTCGCCACGTGTCAGCTGTACCTTGCCCTCTTTATTTTTATGCTAATTACTGATAGCCGGGAATATACACACGCACGATAGTTATCAACACGCACGCACACACGCACGCACATACACACACGATCAGACACACACAATCACATTTGGAATCCGATTGTATAGATATCATAAACACGTCATTCCCCTCATTCTGATATACTTTCGCCTTCTATACCTTTCCCTTATACCTCTACCTTATACTTATCCCTTATATCTTTCCCTTATACATATCCCCTATACATTCCCAGGTCATACTTTGGTCACGATTTGCTGTTGTTTTATTGTTGTTGTTGTTGTTGTTGGTGGTGGTGGTGGTGTGTTCTATATTAACACACACACACACACACACACACACACACACAACTGAGAGGAGAAATTATTCATCTCAGTTCAAATTCTATACCATCACCACCATCATCATCACCATCATCACCATCATCATCACCATCATCATCACCATCATCACCATCATCATCATCACCATCATCATCATCATCATCACCATCACCACAACCACCACCACCACACATACGTCTTTTAGCACCAATTTTATGACCTTGAGTGGTGAATATTGCTGGTGTGAAGGAAGAGAGAGAGAGAGAGAGAGAGAGAGAGAGAGAGAGAGAGAGAGAGAGAGAGAGCCTGCCTTCCTGCCTTCTTGCCTGAGTGACATTACATAACCAAACCAGTGACTTAACGAAGCGAATGACATAACAACAAGAACAAGAACAGCAACAAGCGAAGCAAGCAGAAAGAAAGGATAAAAAGAGGAGCGACGAAAATGAATAACCAAAAAGAGGAAGACAGTGGTGGTAGAGGTTAATTCTATAGATATTCGGTGACTTGAAAGTGAGAAAAAAAAGAAGAAATATGAATAAAAAATCGAAAAAAAAATACTCTCTCTAACTGGACGAAGATATGGATGAGAGAAAAAGAGACATAGTTGCTCGCTCGGTTACTCTGGTTTCCACACTAACTCGAAAACGGAACAGACTGGAGTGTAGGTAGTGAGGAGAGAGAGAGAGAGAGAGAGAGAGAGAGAGAGAGAGAGAGAGAGAGAGAGAGAGAGAGAGAGAGAGAGAGAGAGAGAGAGAGAGAGAGAGAGAGAGAGAGAGATTAAAAGGATGTGCTCTATAAAGGACAAGAATGTTCATATACGAGGGGTGAAAGGGGTGACATAAGGGGTCGAAGTTGCATAAAAAAAGGGGAGGTGCTTAGTGTGTGGAGGAGGAGAAGGACGAGCATGGAGAGTGTGTGTGCGTGTGCGTGTATTTATGTGTGTGCAAGTGTGTGTGTTTATGTGTATGCAAGTGTGTGTGTGTGTGTGTGTGTGTTTTTTAATTTGTGTTTTATATTTACTTTTTTATTTTTGTATTTCGTTTCGGAGTTTGTCTCTTTATTTTTTGTTTGTTTATTGTTTTGTTTCTGTTATTTTTTTTCGTGGGAGGTAAATAGGGGATGCTGCTTGTGTGTGTGTGTGTGTGTGTGTGTGTGTGTGTGTGTGTGTGTGTGTGTGTGTGTGTGTGTGTGTGTGTGTGTATAGGATGCGGTATCGTCCTGGGCCTTGAGGGATCCATAAGAGAGTTTAGTTTTAATTCTTTCGTCCTGTCTGTCGGTCTGTTCATTCTCTCTCTCTCTCTCTCTCTCTCTCTCTCTCATTATTTTCTTTCGTTTTCTTTCCGTTTTCATTCCTCCATATTTTTTCTCTTCTCTTTTTTATCCTTTTTTCTACTTTTTTATCACTTTTTTTTCTCGTCTTTCAAGCGTAAGAGATTGTGTGATCCTTCTGACTTCTCCTTTTTTTGTATTCGTGTATGTGATAAGATTTTTTTTAAATTTATCTGTTTATATCACACTTGCTATCTAATCTTCTCTCCCCTTCCTCTCATTCATTTCCCTCCTCCTTATGATTCTTTTTTTTTTCCTCCTACCTTTCCCATTATCATTGTCATTCTTCTCTCTCATTATCACTCATTCTTCTCTCCCATTATCATTCTCCCTCTCCTCTTCCTCCTTTTTCTCCTCATTTTTCTCCTATTTCTCCCATTATCATTCTCATTCTTCTCTCCCATTATCATTCTCCCTCTCCTCTTCCTCCTTTTTCTCCTTCTCATTTTTCTCCTGTTTCTCCCATTATCATTCTCATTCTTCTCTCCCATTATCATTTTATTTCTTCTCTCGCATGGAGTATGCTTCTCACGTGTTGGGTGGGCTCCACTCACACAGCTGTATTGGACAGAGTGGAGTCTAAGGCTCTTCGTCTCATCAGCTCTCCTCCTCTTACTGATAGTCTTTTACCTCGTGTTGCCTTTCTTTCTATCTTCTATCGCTATCTTCACGCTGACTGCTCTTCTGAACTTGCTAACTACATGCTTCCCCACCTCCCGCGGCCACGCTGCACACGACTTTCTACTAAAGCTCATCCCTTTACTGTCCAAATCCCTTACGCACGAGTTAACCAGCATCTTCACTCTTTCATCCCTCACGCTGGTAAATTCTGGAACAATCTTCCTTCATCTGTATTTCCTCCTGCCTACGACTTGAACTTTTTCAAGAGGAGGGTATCTGGACACACCTCCTCCCGAAATTGACCCCTCTTTCGGCCACCTCTTTGGATTCATTTTAGGAGCAGCGACTAGCGGGCTTTTTTTATTATTTTACTTTTTTGTGCCCTTGAGCTGCCTCCTTTGTTGTAAAAAAAATTATCCTTCTCCTTTTCCTCTTCTTCCTTTTCCTCCTTTTCATTCTTCTCCTTTTTTCTTCCTACGTTGACTTTTGATTGGTTGTCTTAGAAGGTGACAGACAGACAGACAGAGAGACAAACAGGCAGGACAGGTAGGAGTAGACAGGTAAACCGTAGCACCTGAGGACTAATTAAGAACACGCACCTGTATGGCCTCAAGGAAGAAGGTTATGAGTCTTGTGCTATTTATTTCTTCTGTTCTCATTTACTTGTTTATTATATTTATTATTTCATTTATTTTTCCGTTCTTGTTAATCTCCTTCTTCCTCTCACCCCCTCCCCCCTCCCTCCTCCTCCTCCTTCACACACACACACACACACACACACACACACACACACACACACACACACACACACACACACACACACACACCAAGCGTGCGTGTGAGGCGTGTGTGTGTGTGTGTAGTCAGGAACAGGAATTCCATGGCCACGGCACATTCCAATGATCTATATATATAATTGAGGAAGGGACGAGGAAGGGGCTGAAGGGGTAGAGGAAGGGGTACCGAAACAAAGGAAGGGGCGAGGTAGAGAGATAAGGTAGAGTGGAGATGAGGGGCGAGGTAGAGAGGGAGAGTAGAGTGGAGCTGAGGTAGAATTTTGAGAGCTAAGGTAGATAGATAGAATAATAGATTGATAGACTGACAGATAGAGACAAAAGAAAACAAACAAAACAGAGGCATAGATAGATAGGTAGATAAACAGATAGGGAGATAGATAGATAGATAGATAGATAGATAAACTGACTGATAGAGAAGTAGATAGACAGAGAAAAGCAGATAGATATAGAGACATAAATATACAGGTGGGTAGAGAAACAGATAGACATACATAAACAGATACATACATACATACATACATCATTCGGCCACCTCTTTTTTTTTTTTTTTTTTTTTTTTTTTTTTTTTTTTTTTTTGTAGGAGCAGCGAGTAGCGGGCTTTTTTTTTATTATTGTTTCCTTTTTTTGTGCCCTTGAGCTGTCTCCTTTGTTGTAGGAAAAAAAACATACATACATACATACATACATACATACATAAACATATAAAAAGACTGACACATATTTAGACAGACAGATAAACAAATAAATAAACAGACAGACAGATGAATAGACAGATGGCTTATTCTAGAACTGACCGTACCATCTATACATCTCTTGCCACCACTTGTAGCCATTCTAGCGCTGCCCTTACCCTCCAGTGCATCGCCCAGCACTACTTGTATCCATCCCAGCAGCTAACGTATCATCAGCATCATCAGCACAGCGTTCGGGTGGCCCCAATGCAGCAGGCAACGACTCTTCTCCCTGCTTGCCCCCTCTTCCCCCTCCCCCCCTTAACCCCCCCCCCCCTGGCTGCTGCGTCTCAGTGCCTTGAAAGAGTTGGCACGTGTGAGAGAGAGAGAGAGAGAGAGAGAGAGAGAATGCAAATACGCAGATGGATGGAGATTTGTAGAGAGGTTTGCACGGAAAGGAAATATTTTGAGAGTAATAACACTGGTAACGATGGTGATCATAATAATAATAATAATAATAATAATAATAATAATAATAATAATAATAATAATAATAACTCTCCCTTATGTTGTTTAGTATTGGGTAACGACGAATGAAAACACACACACACACACACACACACACACACACACACACACACACACACACACACACACACACACACACACACACACACACACACACACGCACACACAAACACGTGGCTTGAGGTATATGTGTGCCAAATCCAAGCACTTAACGCAAGCAAACAAACAAACAAAAAGAAAGCATCCACCTCTCTCCGCAAGGCCACAAACCCCTTTATTACTCTTCAAGATCTGGTTTTGGTAACAACGAAGTAACAGTTATTTTTTTTCCACTGAGGTTATTTCACACAAGTCGGCATCTCCAGCTATCCCCTCCCTTTCTTTCTCCCTTTCCTTCCCTTTCCCCTTCCTTCCTTCCCTTTCCCCTTTCTTCCTTCCCTTTCCCCTTTCTTCCTTCCCTTTCCCCTTTCTTCCTTCCCTTTCCCTTTTCTTCCTTCCCTTTCCCTTTTCTTCCTTCCCTTTCCCTTTTCTTCCTTCCCTTTCCCCTTCCTTCCTTCCCTTTCCCCTTTCATCCTTCCTTTCCTTTCTTCCTTCCTTTCTTCCTTCCTTCTTCCTTCCTTCCCTTTTCCTTCCTTCCTTTCCCTTTCTTCCTTCCTTCCCTTTTCTTCCTTCCCTTTCCCCTTTCTTCCTTCCCTTTCCCCTTTCTTCCTTCCCTTTCCCCTTCCTTCCTTCCCTTTCCCCTTTCTTCCTTCCCTTTCCCCTTCCTTTCCCCTTCTTCCTTCCTTCCTTCCCTTTCTTCCTTTCTTCCTTCCTTCCTTTCTTCCTTCCCTTTCCTTTCTTCCTTCCTTTCCCCTTTCTTCCTTCCTTCCCTTTCTTCCTTCCTTTCCCCCTTCCTTCCTTCCCTTTCCCTTCCTTCCTTCCTTCCCTTCCTTGCCTTTCCAGTTTCTTCCTTCCCTTTCCCCTTTCTTCCTTCCCTTTCCCCTTTCTTCCTTCCCTTTCCCTTTCTTCCTTTCCCTTTCTTCCTTCCCTTTCCCTTTCTTCCTTCCTTTCCTTTCTTCCTTCCTTTCCCCTTCCTTCCTTTCCCTTTCTTCCTTCCCTTTCCTTTCTTCCTTCCCTTTCCCCTTTCTTCCTTCCTTTCCTTTCTTCCTTCCTTTCCCCTTTCTTCCTTCCCTTTCCCTTTCTTCCTTCCTTTCCCTTCCTTCTTCCTTCTTTCCTTCCTTCCTTTCCCTTCCTTCCCTTTCCCTTTCTTCCTTCCCTTTCCTTTCTTCCTTCCCTTTCCCTTCCTTCCTTCCTTTCCCTTTCTTCCTTCCCTTTCCCTTCTTCCTTCCCTTCCTTTCTTCCTTCCTTTCCCCTTTCTTCCTTCCTTTCCCTTTCTTCCTTCCTTTCCCCTTCCTTCCTCCCTTCCTCTTCACACACACACACACACACACACACACACACACACACACACACACACACACACACACACACACACACACACACACACACACCAAGCGTGCGTGTGAGGCGTGTGTGTGTGTGTGCGTGTGTGTGTGTAGTCAGGAACAGGAATTCCATGGCCACGGCACATTCCAATGATCGATATATATAATTGAGGAAGGGACGAGGAAGGGGCTGAAGGGGTAGAGGAAGGGGTACCGAAACAAAGGAAGGGGCGAGGTAGAGAGATAAGGTAGAGTGGAGATGAGGGGCGAGGTAGAGAGGGAGAGTAGAGTGGAGCTGAGGTAGAATTTTGAGAGCTAAGGTAGATAGATAGAATAATAGATTGATAGACTGACAGATAGAGACAAAAGAAAACAGACAAAACAGAGGCATAGATAGATAGGTAGATAAACAGATAGGGAGATAGATAGATAGATAGATAGACAGATAGATAAACTGACTGATAGAGAAGTAGATAGACAGAGAAAAGCAGATAGATATAGAGACATAAATAGACAGGTGGGTAGAGAAACAGATAGACATACATAAACAGATACATACATACATACATACATACATACATACATACATCATTCGGCCACCTCTTTTGATTTTTTTTTTTTTTTTTTTTTTTTTTGTAGGAGCAGCGAGTAGCGGGCTTTTTTTATTATTGTTTCCTTTTTTTGTGCCCTTGAGCTGTCTCCTTTGTTGTAGAAAAAAAAAACATACATACATACATACATACACACATAAACATATAAAAAGACTGACACATATTTAGACAGACTGATAAACAAATAAATAAACAGACAGACAGATGAATAGACAGATGGCTTATTATAGAACTGACCGTACCATCTATACATCCCTTGGCACCACTTATAGCCATTCTAGCGCTGCCCTTACCCTCCAGTGCATCGCCCAGCACTACTTGTATCCATCCCAGCAGTTAACGTGTCATCAGCATTATCAGCACAGCGTTCGGGTGGCCCCAATGCAGCAGGCAACGACTCTTCTCCCTGCTTGCCCCCTCTTCCCCCTCCCCCCCTTAACCCTCCACCCCCCCTGGCTGCTGCGTCTCAGTGACTTGAAAGAGTTGGCACGTGTGTGTGTGAGAGAGAGAGAATGCACATACGCAGATGGATGGAGATTTGTAGAGAGGTTTGCACGGAAAGGAAATATTTTGAGAGTAATAACACTGGCAACGATGGTGATAATAATAATAATAATAATAATAATAATAATAATAATAATAATAATAATAATAATAATAATAACTCTCCCTTATGTTGTTTAGTATTGGGTAACGACGAATGAAAACACACACACACACACACACACACACACACACACACACACACACACACACACACACACACACACACACACACACACACACACACACACACACACACACACAAACACGTGGCTTGAGTTATATGTGTGCCAAATCAAACATAACGCAAGCAAACAAACAAACAAAAAGAAAGCATCCACCTCTCTCCGCAAGGCCACAAACCCCTTTATTACTCTTCAAGATCTGGTTTTGGTAACAACGAAGTAACAGTTATTTCTTTTCCACTGAGGTTATTTCACACAAGTCGGCATCTCCAGCCTATCCCCCTCCCCTTCTCCCCTTTCTTGCTCCCCCTTTCCTTCCCTTTCCCCTTCCTTCCTTCCCTTTCCCCTTTCTTCCTTCCCTTTCCCCTTTCTTCCTTCCCTTTCCCCTTTCTTCCTTCCCTTTCCCCTTACTTCCTTCCCTTTCCCTTTTCTTCCTTCCCTTTCCCTTTTCTTCCTTCCCTTTCCCTTTATCTTCCCTTCCCTTTCCTTCCTTCCTTTCCCTTTCTTCCTTCCTTTCCCTTTCTTCCTTCCCTTTCCCTTTTCTTCCTTCCCTTTCCCCTTCCTTCCCTTTCCCCTTTCTTCCTTCCCTTTCCCCTTTCTTCCTTCCCTTTCCCTTTTCTTCCTTCCCTTTCCCCTTTCTTCCTTCCCTTTCCCTTTTCTTCCTTCCCTTTCCCTTTTCTTCCTTCCCTTTCCCCTTTCTTCCTTCCCTTTCCCCTTTCTTCCTTCCCTTTACCATTTCTTCCTTCCTTTCCCTTTCTTCCTTCCTTCCTTTCTTCCTTCCCTTCCCTTTCTTCCTTCCTTTCTTCCTTCCCTTTCCCCTTTCTTCCTTCCCTTTCCCCTTTCTTCCTTCCCTTTCTTCCTTCCTTCCTTCTTCCTTCCCTTCTTCCTTCCTTTCCCTTTCCTTCCTTTCCCTTTCTTCCTTCCTTTCCCTTTCTTCCTTCCTTCCTTCCTTCCTTTCCCTTTTCTTCCTTCCTTTCCCTTTCTTCCTTCCTTTCCCTCTTCCTTCCTTTCCCTTTCTTCCTTCCCTTTCCCTTCTTCCTTCCCTTCCCTTCCTTCCTTCCCTTTCCCCTTTCTTCCTTCCCTTTCCCCTTCCTTCCTTCCCTTTCCCCTTCCTTCCTTCCCTTTCCCCTTCCTTCCTTCCCTTTCCCTTTTCTTCCTTCCCTTTCCCTTTTCTTCCTTCCCTTTCCCCTTTCTTCCTTCCCTTTCCCCTTTCTTCCTTCCCTTTCCCCTTTCTTCCTTCCCTTTCCCTTTTCTTCCTTCCCTTTCCCCTTTCTTCCTTCCCTTTCCCCTTTCTTCCTTCCCTTTCCCCTTTCTTCCTTCCCTTTCCCCTTCCTTCCTTCCCTTTCCCCTTCCTTCCTTCCCTTTCCCTCTCCTCCCCACTTTCATCCGCCCCCTTACCCTCTCCTCTCCCCTTTTTCCCGCCCCTTTCCCTCTCCTCCCCCCTTTTTTCCTCCTTCTCCCTCTCTCCCCCAATACTGTGGGATATTAGCCATTATCGGAAATTAAGGCCACGCTTCCCTCCGTATGCATTGGTGACATAACTTGGTAATAAAAAGTCGCGGTCAAAAGTCAGACTAGTAGTGTCGGTGTGGTGAGTCGCTTGTTGGACGTCATGAGTGTGGATCCGCGCCGTTTACTATGAGATTCAGAGCCAGCGTTACACTGTTTTTCGGCAATATCTTTTTACCAAAGTGTCGGATAAAGACGATAGTTTGTCAGAATATATTTTACACCCCTACCTAATTTTTGAGAGTATGCTTTAGTACCTGTGTTTGATGATTAAGGTGCTTATAAGAGTAAAATTAGCATGCGGAAGCCAGAGCCGTCTCAATCTTCAGTTAAGGTTCAGAGACGTTCCGTGACGTAAAATACGTCATGAGGCTCCGCAGGGATAGGTGAGTGGCTGAACGTCCCAGCTGATGATTGAGGCCCTCCTCCAGTGCCATTTACAGGTGCCAGTGGCTGATTGATGTTCATTTATTGATTGATTGATTGTGCATCTGCTTTGGGCAAGCCTCTCACATTGATTGCTTAGACCATGTAATAGAACTCGAATGACATGTGTCAAGGACGTAATTGTGATTACATGTTGGTAAATTTTACTGAGTATGAAACTGCATTATCAGGAAGATTTTTTTCTTTTTTTCCGGTGATCAGAAGTGAAAAATAGCGATTTTCATGTTATTTACGGCTAGACCAGTTTTTGCATCACTATAAGAGAATGGTACGGCGTTCCTTACTGTTTTAGTCACCGATATTTTGGTAGGGATACAAGAAGGAAATATGAAACACACATATAGTACAGTATGGACGAAATACAGCATCTGTGACAGCTCAACTTCAGCATTTTATGCTTTTCTCTTGGTTAATTTTCTCGATTTGTTGCATAAATGTTCCAGCCTATTACAAAATTTTCATTCTGCACTAGTTACGTATTCTGCTGCATTGAAATGACGTAATAGAAGGGGCTTTCCCATGCTTCCGCCATGGCTTTGGGCACCAGTGCGCACGAGATGGGGACGTGACGTCATCGTTTCCTGTGACGTCATAACAATGACGTCGGAGCGAAATATCCTCTTTGATCCTTGGCCCTGGCGGGGTTTGGGGTGGCGAAGAAAAATAGTACTCATAGTCACAGGGAGAGTTGAGATGAGTTGATAGTTGTCGCTTTTTACTTGAAGACATGCCCTTCACACTCCCTTTCCCTTTGTCTTCATTTTTACCCTTAATTAATAGTGATAATGATAGTAAAAATAATAATATGTCGAAGATAATTATATTAATTATTAATATAATTATTTATTATTATTATTATTATTATTATTATTATTATTATTATTATTATTATTATACTAACGTATATTATTAATTTATAATGATTGTGTACTGTAAAAAATTACAAAATTACAAGAAAAATTATAGTCAACAAAGAAAATTTCCTCACGAAAATGCACACAAAAAATGTGGCGTCTGCCTGCATTCCATTATTTACGACAGTATGTTCCTTCCACATATTATAAGTGTATGAATTGGTATAATGCTTGTTTGGTGTAAATATATTTGTATACTTGTATTTAAAGTAAGTGCGCATATAATATGTAAATTCTAAGAAAAAATAAACTGACTTTTGACTGCTGTATCATTGGACTGATTTCTGACTCACTCACGCACACCTGTACCCCTGCACACTTGTCCGCCGCCGGTGCCTCATCGACGAAGGGGGCCCGACCCCCTTCGTCCGAAGCCTTGCACCCGCGGCCAGCTTCCGAACGTAGGGCACTATAAACACCCGTGCCCTGCCCTGCCGGTGTGGTGTCATGAGACATACCAAGATCGTGAGACATTCCATCCTGCATACATACATGAATTTCGACACGGTGCCGTGTCTTTTGTCGACTGCTTGTCGGGATCTGTCCCGCCCAAGTTTATTTATATTATTATGAAAGCAAATGATGACATATATATGTATATAACTAGGATATCAACAATCACTCTTCTTCTTGTGACCTGTTCCGCTTTGCATCGCTTTTTAGGCCCTGCTTGGTACTTTTCTACACTTAGATGCTTCACTTAGTTATTCTGTGATAGTAAAGATTAGGTTCCGCGATGCGAAATTAAGGATGGGATGACACCACACCGGCGCGCCCGGAAAGCTGACATAGACTCCGCCCCCTTTCTTGTGACCTCCTGTGACCTGGTCAGTTACCTAACTGCGGTACATGAAATGATAGAAGTCCTGGAGGTATATCTCCATGGGGTAAATGCGTGTAGACGCGTACAATTCATTAATCTTTCAAGTTCCCGGGTACTGAATGTGCTTTATTTTAAGTAGGCCTATCACGTTTTGTCAAGTGACTCATTTACCTGTGTGTGGAGGACACTTTTTGTTTCAGTGCATAACACTTTTTTTTTTTTTTTTTACAGCACAGAGAGCAACTCAAGGGCAACAAAAAGATGTAAAAAAAAGCCCGCTAACTGTTGCTCTCATAGTGATAAGTATAGAGTGGCCTAAAAAGAGGTCAATTTCGGATGGAGAGGTGTAGCCAATAACAACTTTTCATCTTTAGGAAAACATAGATGGCGCCACAGAACACCTCGCTGGGGGTGAGGGAGGAGTTGAACGGCGTGGAGGGCGTGGGCAGTGCATTGGTGGGCGGCGTAACCATTGACATCCACGCCTCTACCCACCTCGCCCCTGACCTCTCCTGCCCCGCGTCCACCCCCCTGCCGCCCACTGCTCCACACACCAACAAACCTCCTGCCGCTCCGCCGTCTGCCAAGGAGGACCAGGAAACAACCTGCCTGGTCGACGATGGAGGTAAGGAAGGAGGGGACGTGGGTCAGGTAGCCAGAGAGTAAGTTGTCCGTTCAGTCAGTCATTCACACAGGTGGTCAGTCAGTCATCCAGTCATTTTATTGGCAGTTCAGTCAATTCCATCCCGGCAGTCATATTATCGCTCCCTCCTCTTCACATCCCAGGCGGGAGTGACGGCGCCTCAACCTCCACCCGGTGTAGCTGCCGGAGCCCCGACGTGGACGGCGGGTGGTCGTGGGTGGTGCTGGTGGCCGCCTTTCTGCAGTTCTTCGTGACTTCAGGTGTGTGTGTGTGTGTGTGTGTGTGTGTGTGTGTGTGTGTGTGTGTGTGTGTGTGTGTGTGTGTGTGTGTGTGTGTGTGTCGTATCCAGGCATGCCCCTCTGATGAAATACAAAACCCTGCTTCAACACGACATCCAACTTTCTAATGCCTGTTTCTGAACACTATTCACGACCGGTGTTTTCTCTTTTTTTATGACAAGAATTCTGACGGCTATGTATGTATCATGTATGTATTATTTTTTCAGTAATTTAAAGTTTCTCTCTCTCTCTCTCTCTCTCTCTCTCTCTCTCTCTCTCTCTCTCTCTCTCTCTCTCTCTCTCTCTCTCTCTCTCTCTCTCTCTCTCTCTCTCTCTCTCTCTCTCTCTCTCTCTCTCTCTCTCTCTCCCTACAGCCATATATTACTCGTTCAGCGTGTTCTTCGTGGAGTTGCTGGCGACGTTCAAGGAGTCTCGCGCCAGGACGGGCTGGGTCTACTCCTCCAACACGGCGGTATTCATGTTCAGCGGCCCCCTCGGCGGCTGGGCGCTGGCACGCTGGGGCACGCGCGCCACGCTAAACCTGGGCGGCCTGCTCGCGGCGCTCGGCTACCTGGGCTCCGCCTTCGCGCCGAACCTCAACTATATCTTCCTCTTCTACAGCGTGCTGAACGGTGAGTGTCAGACACGCCGCTCATGCGTTGGTGAGAGGAACTGAGGAAGAAAGGCAGTTTTATGTGATGAGTGACATCTCTTGCAGGCATGGGCACCAGCTTCACCTTCTCAGGCTGGGTGGTGGGCCTCTCCCAGTTCTGGGTGCGGCGCCACGCCCTGGCGATGGGCGTGGCCATGGCGGGGTCAGGGTGCGGCGTCCTGCTGCTGGGCCCTAAGATGGAGGTGTTGGTGGGTCACTACGGGTGGCGCGGCGCCATGGTCATCTGTGCCGGCCTCTACCTCCACCTGTGTGTCTTCGCCTCCACTCTTTATACATCCCAGCGGCCGCCGCCCTGCCGCTTCTTGTTGCACGACGGGGAGAAAGAAGAAGCAGGATCTGAGAAGGAGGGTCCGGCAGCAGAGGCACGGACGGAGAGAGAGGAGCAGCGTCAGAGTCCGAGGCAGGTGCTGTGTTCGCCGGCCTTCTGCCTGCTGGCGGGCTCCTGCTTCCTGAGCACCATGGCCACCACCACTGTGTTCGCGGTGTTGCGGGACTGGGCAGAGTTGGAAGGACTGGGCGCCGCTTTCTCCTCGGCGCTGGCGGGCAGTGGTGCCGGAGACCTGCTGGGCCGCGTCATGGCCGGCCTGCTGGTAGGCCGCGGGTGTCAACCGATGCTGCTGTTCAGTTCAGTTCAGCTGCTGCTCGCTGCCACCATCGGTTTCGCCGCCACAGCCTCCGTTTCCAGCCAGCTCATCGCCGCCATGGTTGGCTTCGGCATGGCGTGCGGCCTGCACAGCGTGACGTATGCCCTCATGCCTTCACATCTCACGACGGGACAGGGCGTAGGCCACGTGCTGGGTTGCCTCCTCTTCGTGACGGGCATCGGGGCGCTGGTGGGACCTCCGGTGGTGGGAGCCATGGTGGACTTTTCTCAGTCTTACGGCGGGGCCATGCTGCTGATCACAGTTGCCCCGGCCGCCGCCGCTGTTCTCAATGTGGCCGCCTTCTGTTGCTTCCGCATCCGCCTCTGCGGTCTTCGGACTCGGGCAGGCGCGGATCCCTGAATCCGCGGCCACTAGACAGTTGCAACGTCGCAACACAGCCACACACCCCACAACCTGCCACAACACTCCCGGGAAGGGGAGGACTGCACGCGTCTCATCGCGGGTGTTGTCGAGTCTTGGTTTACACACACACACGAGCTTCACGCCTCCGGTCACGTCCGGAGTATCCAGCCGCGCCATAACAAGGCTGCATCATGCTCGCCAGTCACCCTATCCATCACAGGTCACGTTTTAATTCCCCTCACGACCGCCACCTATAAATGTTGAGAATATGTTATTATGGATGTTTAGTGCTCGCTGGACGAGGCTGCTCATCGTGAACCATCATGTAACGTTATAGTCAGTCACCCTATCCATCACAGGTCACGTTTTAATTCCTCTCACGACCGCCACCTATAAATGTCGTGAATATGTTATTATGGATGTTTAGTACTCGCTGGACGAGGCTGCTCATTGTGAACCATAATGTAACGTTATATTTACTTATTGGAGGAGACAAACGCTCTCTGACCTAGGGCGGGGAGGGCAGCAACTTTGTTAGGTAGTCCAAGCAATGAACCAACTCCCCATAAATTAGATTCCCTCACGGTCATCTGAGGATAAGGTCTCTCTCTCTCTCTCTCTCTCTCTCTCTCTCTCTCTCTCTCTCTCTCTCTCTCTCTCTCTCTCATACATTCACACACTCAGTATTTCACTTACCGACAGTGTTGAACGCATTCCCTTTTCCTGTAAGTTATTAGTTTTATTTATTTTTAACTTATATCAACCGTATGCATGTTCACGAACGTGCTCATTGTCGTACACATTCTTGACATCAGTGATGATTATGTTACTTTAAATGCACTGTGAAGAGGCTGTTGTACATATGTCCGCACATTCAATACACGGTAAGTTTGTAGTAAGTGTTTCTCTTCCTCTATTATGTTCACTAGTTTGCGCAGTGGCTAAATTATCTTTCTTATTGATGCGAGGTTGCTGAACGCAATCCTAGACGACGTGTTTCTTAGAAGTATACACTATCTGCTACATAATTGTGTTCTTTCTGCATAGTCAGATGGATCGGTGAATTGGTACACACGCACAAGCTTCTAACGTTGCTATCTGTGAGTACTAAACGCGTCCATACACTGCCATCGTCATGCGCATCCCTGTATTCTTTTTTTTACGGTAAAAGTGTCCGCTCAACCATGAGCCAAACAAAATACACACAAAAAAATACATACTATACTTTCATCCCATAGATAGAACAGGAAAGTGACAAAGAACATTTTTTTCTATCAATTTATGTGTGTTCGTGTTGTCCCGAACCATCCGAACGAAGCCTCGCCAGCGACGAACCAGACTCCGGCGGTGGCGGGTGGAACCACTCCGGCCACGGCTGCAGTTTTTCTCCATTTCCGCCGTATCGAGGGCATTGCGAGCCTTCAGGTAAGTGTATATCTATGCATAAGTGTACGTATAATCTATGGAAGCAAGGAGTTCCTCAGTGTCTGTCTGTGAGGCCGAGTATTCACCGAGGCAACTTGAGCTTGAGGCGGGCACTAGCTGGGGTCACCTTGGCGAGGAATGGCGGCGGCAGGATGTGGGCGGCGCCGTGTTCAAACCTTTCGCCGCCAAGCACACACTGACAAGGCTTTCGTAGGAGTGTTGGGGGTTAAGATTCGTTTTAGGACCGTGCCAGTATTTCATTACCTACCTTATGAAACATCACTAGCTCTTCATATATAAATCTTTTCTACAAACGTTCAACAATCATGGAAACGCTTTCAAAATCCAATTCAAGGACTATTTATTGTTGAAAATAGGGAATAATATTCACGAAAGCACAGCCTCCTCTGGCGACGGTGCCGCCGCCGCCGACGCCGCAAAATAGCTCGCAGAAGGTTTAGGGTGGGGGAGCATATTTAAACTACTACAACCGAACTTTACAACCTGGTGACGAGGGGCCTCGACACCCCCGGGGCTGCGCACCCCCTGGACCCCCCCCATGTATATGCGACTTATTTCTGCGAGGAGGTATTTATCGCCACACTGGCTGCACCGCCGCCGCGGCCGCCGCCAGAGGAGGCTACGTTTTCGTGAATATTATTCCCTATTTTCAACAATAAATAGTCCTTGAATTGGATTCTGAAAGCGTTTCCATGATTGTTGAACGTTTGTAGAAAAGATTTATATATGAAGAGCTAGTGATGTTTCATAAGGTAGGTAATGAAATACTGGCACGGTACTAAACCGAATCTTTACCGTGTTGGGCATTTCTAGGAGTGGTTTTATGTCCCTGGTGGTAGTTTTTGACTCCTCCGTACATTGACAAGGCTTTCGTAGGAGTGTTGGGCATTTCCAGTAGTACTTTTATGTCCCTGGTGGTAGTTTTTGACTCCTCTGTACCATGAACGTCGGACTGGCCTCTGTGCCTGTGCCAATGGCACAGATCCATATCCCATCTCAAACCCCTCCAAGGATTGATCTACTTGCCTCAAACACGACTTATGTGGGTTTCCCTTTGCTCTCCTCCGCTCAGGGTTGTCTTCCACAAAACAACCCTGTGAGCAGCATTGATGTCTGGAAAGTGTGCCACACACCCATGTAGCCGGAGTCGGCGTTCTCGGACTAAGTTGGTAATAGGCCTCGATCTAGTTTCATCAAGTCACTATAATAGTGACCTTAAGCAGCCAAGCCTTCCCAGCACTCAATACTTTTCTTGAGGAGCATGGGAGGCTTTTTATAAGATACTTAATGAAACACCTTTTTTTGTTTTAGTTTTAATATAATGAATCTTCACTATATTGTCTAAAGTCTAAACCATTCCAGTTGGTGCTCATATAAAAAAAGTCTGGGTAACTAAAAAAAAAAGTTTACTAATCTCTTTTACTATGTGTATATCAATTTTTATGCCTCTGCTCAATTTGCCTTTTCTTTCATGATTTGAGTACAAATTTGAATGGTTCTTACAAGTTGGCAGCCAGCACAAACAAACATCACTCAGGAGAGTAATAGCCATCAAAACTTTCCACATTTATTCCGATCACGTTGCTTTCATAGAAGCACAACCTGTCAATACAGAGGATGCACACACACCACTGTTCATGTGTACACCAGTGCTTGCGTATACACCAGAGTGCACACCAATGAGTGGTTGTGTGCACCAGTGAGTGTGTGTACCACTGCCTTGGAATACTCAACTTCAGTGTGTACTTGTCGTGATGTACAGCTGTGGACAAAAATATCAATCCACTGTAGTCTTAATTCGATCTGACACAGCAGCCTCCTTCTGGGCAGGAAGTCACGAGATAGAGTGTGGAGGCTGACGCAGAGAGGAAGGGAAGTGGGAGGGGAATGAACCAGCAGGTGGAGATGGTGTATGGAAAGAGACTAAGGTCACAATGAGATTTAGATAAAAATATACATTTTTGTCTACAGCTGTACACCATCCCAGGAGGTACACAAGCACCCCAGACTTACATGTGCATAGGTGTGCTAATGAGTCAAGTAGCCCATCCATGTACACTAAGGAAGGGAGGAAGGAGGGATTGGGTGTTGGAAATGTACAAAATGTCAAAGTGTGCATGGAAGGGAACACCTATACAGTATGTATACATAAGGATTAATGTGTACATAAATGGAAAACATCTGTACAAATAATAACATTGTATGTATACCTAAATCTTAATGGTTAACATAATGTACATACACTTGAGAGGATCAGCTATTTGGACACACGCATGCACACGCACACACACTCGCATGCACACCCACACTGCATTACCCAGGCCCTTCCCTACAGTGCATGTTGTAAGGAGGTGACTAGCAAAACAACACACCTTGGCTGGGCTCCACCCCAAAAACAAGATACAAGGAAACAAATTTGGGTAAAATGATTCCTAAATGGGGTTGGAAAATGTATTGCTTCCATCATCGTGCACAAATTTGTAAAACAACACAGGTAGCTAAAATGCCTGTATAAGAAGTACAAAGACTCTGGTACCATAAATATTTTTATATATAATATAAATCATATGTATATGTAACATCAACATTAACTATTGGGATGTGAAGTACTATCAGTGTCAACAGAAACATACTGCTTGACTTCCATTACTGCATGACTGACTTCCTTATTATTTACAAGGTACAACCCTTAAGTGGCCGCCGTGCCGTTCAACAAACAAGTGGCTGCCAAGAGGCGTGGAATTGTCTTCTCTGATGCTCATGGGTAACTTAAAGCCTTCATCTCATCACCATCAACAAACCGGTATGTATTACAGTGTTCACTAGTTTTTATTTACATGTCGACTCACCTTCCCCAAGTCTAGCTGAGGAAGGAAGGGAAGGGACTGTTACACTGACATGACCTTGAGTGACCCAGCTGCAGGTCAGACCTGCTGAGACCCTGGTCCAGCTGAGCACAGATCACGAAGGTACAGGAAGGAAAGGCAAAGATGCACAGGAAGGGAGAGAGGGAGAGTGGTAGGTAGGCAGGGAGAAAAGAGGTAGGCAAAGAGGAAACAGGTAGGTAGGCAGAGAAGGTTGGCAGGATAGCAAGTGAGCAGGGGAGATAAGGAGGGAGAAGGAGAGAGGAAGACAGGGAGGTAGGTAGTCAGGGATGAAGGGAGGGACAAAGCAAGGGTGGTTAGTAGCCAGAGGGGAATGGAAGAAGTTTAAACAGTCCTCTAAGCTAAGCATCTGAGGCTTTGTAGACTTGCTAGTTACAGGAAATCGATCCCACAGCTAAGCGTTGAACACACTACCTTGTAATTGCGAGTCCAACACACTACCACTGAGCTACCCTGAGCCCCAAGAGAGGAAGGGTTAGAGGATGTGGGGCAAAAACTAACACTGCACATCTTTATCTATTATGGGTACTAGACACTACGTCCCTTACGTGAGTCTTGATGAATACAATAAAAAATATAAGGGTTTTTATACTGTAAACTGTAATATGGGAACCTCCTCCAAAAAACTTCTGGTTATAGTAATTTGCCTTAGTAGATTTTCTCCTATTGCTTTTGGCTGCAAACTTTTTATGTCACTAAATCTCCTACTGGATTATATTTTTCCTACAAACTAACACGAGCTTCTCTAAATCTTCTTGAAGTGGTAGGGAGACATACAAACAAAGCACCACCACCACCACCGCCACCACACATTGATTCAAGGCGGTCGTTTTAGTATGAAAAGTGTAAAAAACGTCAGGTACATTTAGTTCCCTGATGAAACCACCTGACAAGTGTTGCAGGGTATTGATAGGGTGTTGGTGAGGTGCAGCATGAGAAGGAGAGTATCAAGGAGCAATGGAGATGGTGATAGTGGTGGTGATGGTGGTGTTGAAATTAACATGGGAGATGGTGATGGTGACATGGGAGTTTCATGCCTTTAATGGGAAAAAATTGTCTCAGGGTGCCAAGATTATTATCTGGCCTTCGAAAAACTGCAACCTGGCCCTGGATCTCCAAAATACCTTGGAGACAAATGTATCTGTGGTGGTGGTGGTGGTAGTAGTAGTAGTAGTAGTAGTAGTAGTAGTAGTAGTAGTAGTAGTAGTATTTGCAGCAGCAGTTGTTTAAAGTAGCTGCTAGCAGTAATGAATAAGTATAAATGCATGACTATTGATGAATTTAGGAATAATGAGAATGATTAGGAAAAGGGTGAGAACTCCATTGAACCATCTATTTAATCTACACAAGTTTCTCCAGTAAACAGAAATATTCACATAGTGAGTAATACAAATTCTATACAGTTCTCCCCAAACCAAACCTGATATTAAAATGGTTTATCTCACTTTGTGTAAAATTTACCATTAGTGGTGTAGTGGTTAGCACGCCTAGCTACAAATCCATAGGTCTGGGTATAATCCCGGTCTGGAAGTTGGCGTGCAGCTTATGTGAATAAACTGTTCATTCTCCCTACCTGGGGAAGGTAAACTGTGGTGACGTGGGTGTCACACTTTCCCTGTGTTGCAGGGTAATGGGTTCTTACCCACTAACTGCCAATATATAACAAATAATAGTAATAATCACCCTATTTATTGAGCCTAGCAGATTGAGGTCACAGACTTGAAAAATAAAAAACTACAGTAAAAGAAAGATCTAATCTCTTTCTCTCACAAGCACCCACACAAGCATGCATCATCGCACCCTTTACATACTCCAGCTACGTGTGCCTGCCTCAACACATCAGTCACCAGACAGACACACGAGCTGCCTTCAAGACTGTGACCTTTGATTTGAAAAAAAGTTATGGTCACGTTTGCATTCCCAACCCTCGCCCCGTCCTGAGGAAGCTGAGGAGGTTCAGACACGAAGCAGACCAGAAACTTTTTAACCATGTGTCCTAACATTTTACCAATACTTTTAACAATCATTCCCTTCAACTTTCTCAATTTTAATGTTATTCAAATCTCAACCTATTAATTCTAAGAGGCAAAGAAGGCTAAGGTTTGAACATGGTAACTTGGCCATTAACTTTGTGAAGATTTCTCACCTTATTTTTCAAACAATATATTTTTACCGAACTCATTCCCTTATATGTCATTAACTTTTAGCAGCACTTCAGAGGAATGGCCAAATTGATAACCCCAAGCAAGGAGGTTGAGATTTGAACATGGGAGCCTAACCAGTTATGTTCTAAGTCTTTGTGCAATACCCTCATCTTTCCTAACAGTGAATTGTAGCTTAATATATTTTTGTTCATCAGTAACAGGTAAAGCACCAAGACAACAACACCTTCCAGCCGTTAGTGTCTGAAAATAAGGCAAAGTCCTGATAGGAAGCACAAAGAGGTCTGTAAAGCACCAGTCTTGGGGTACAAGGAAGCGCTTGGTGTCACCGTATTTACCATTTTTACTGATGTTCAAGAGAGACTGCGCCTCCCATTGCACAAGTGCCTCAACAGAATGATTGGTTGTCTTCCTGCTATTTTTAGTGCCAGCATAGGAGCAAGGGCAGAGATAAATGCATCTGTTGGATTTGGCACTGGAAACAAGGAAGCATCTCTGCATATATTACATCTAAATGCAGCCTCTGTTTTCATGCAAGTTTGTGAAACACGGCATAATACAAGGCCCAGAGACCACCTTTGCTGTGTTTGAAATAAATACTTTCAGCACAAATACTTCATAACAAAGCACCAATGGTGCCAAGCCAAACAATGCATGACCTAGATCCTCTGTTTATTGCTTTCAACACCATGTATACACACACACACACACACACATAATTAACACTATATCACACTCATAAGACCTCTGGGTTGCTACATCACAGTGCAAGGGTACATTTTGGGGACAGCAGCAGCTGAACACCAGAACATAACTACAACACCCAAAACAAATAATTGCCACCAAGTCTCTGTGCTGCTTCTGAGATTCTGAGAAGACCCCAACACTACCCCACAGGTCCCGGCAGCACTGCGGCTTTCTGAGGGAGGGGAGACAGGACCACCTTCAGGATGAGGATTGTCAGGTGACAGCTCAGCACACTGGCTGCAGGAACCATGGCCTGTTGAGACAAGAAGGTGAGTATGATGGCACTTAACTCATAGTTTCCTTGCCATTTCACATCTCTCTGAAACTGTTGCTATCCTTGCATTCCTTTCAGCAAGTAGGTAACTGATGTACAATAATGCTAAAGACAAAATACACGGAAAAATTTACATTGTATTTCCATTTCTTTATACATATAAAATTATAATTCTGTTGATAAAATATGTATACAGGATATACATAAAGGCTAGTAGACAGCTACAGGCGAGAAACTTCGCCAGTGGCGGACACTAGGAAAGTTGACCTTGTCCCTTACCCCCTTCTCCTTCAAATGCCTCATATGTCAACTGTTGTGCCTTACCCTTCACAGGTCGGTGAGGCGGTCCAGGGTGGAGATACACGCCCACTTGCCGATCAGTTTCTCTCGCCGGTCAATCTTCTTAACTTTGTACGTGCTCGAAGGGCCGCCAAGGAACTCAAGCTCGTAGCGGCCGCCATCAGTGAGAACATGGCGCAGTGTCTTGACTGCCGGGTAACCTAGGCCGCGAGTCTCCAGCTCCATGGTTGAGGCTGCCATTTTATCCCGCATAGTCTAGGATTGGGGGCAAGGCAGAGGAAGGCATATAATGCAGCAACTTGGTAGGACATGTGGGGTAATGGGCTGATGTAGGGTGTATACCAATTTGTATGAACCTGATATAAGTAGTTAAAGACTTCATGCTATTGGAGATGAGCATTAATTCTGAGTTTGAAGAACCTGTTTCATGAGCTAACAAATTTAAGGATAGCTAATTTCATGTTTCTGCTGCTGTTACCTGATTTGTTTGCGACTGATTGTCCTCTCTTTAACAGCCTCAATGACCTCCATCCACCCCTACCACTGGCCTTACCTTGCCAAAGATCTGTGCCTGTGTTGGTGTGAGCTTGAGGCCAGCCAGGGAGAGCAGGGTGAGGTGGTGCAGGTTGGTGGTGAGGGCGGCCAGCAGTGTGTGTTCCATCCCCGGTGTCCCACTTGACTCCCTCACCTCCACGCCGCTCAGGAACACCTCCCGCAGCTGACTCCCGCGCAAGTGTTTTCCTGCCGCCCTCATCACCTGTTGAAGAGGGAGGCATTTCACAGTGAGTGGCTTTGTCTTTTTATTGTAGACTGAGATCATCACACTGATGTAAACTTCTTGATGTGAATAAAACCCACACCAGCAAACAAAAGATATGTATTTACCAGTGTCCATTAAAACGGTCTAAATATACATCGTCAACCAGTGCTGGTTTTATTTATTTATTTATTTTTTATTATTATTATTGTTTGTTATGGGGATGTTTTCCACATGTACACAAATTGAATAGAGGAATAAACTGAATGATAGAAGCACAGGATAAGAAGCTAAAGGGCTGATCCAAAAAGAGGACTGAAATTATTTAAGAGCAACATCACTAGCCTTATTCTTTCTCTGCTTATCACATGTAAATCTTTGCATAATAGAAGCACAAAATGAGGAGCTGAGGGGTGAGGCAAAAGGGAACTAAAGAATATGCAAGAGCAACTTTCAACTCACCTTCTCACAGTTGTCGAGGGAGAACACCCAGCCAGAGAGAGTGAGGCGGCGCAGAAAGGGGAAGGAGCCGGACATGAGGGAGAAGAGGCGGTGGGTGGTGGCATCGTCTATCACATCGGCGCCCAGGCTGGAGGCGAGAGACACCTCCACCAGCTTGGGGAAGTGACGCAGCAGGAACAGCAGCTGGGGCCCTCGCAGCACCACCTTGTTGTTGAGTGTCACCTGGAAACAGAGGGAGGAGCTGATGTGTGCTCTGCCGAGACTAACACAAGACTGAGGATGCTCTGGTAGCAGCACAGAAGATACACAATAGCACCACATTTCCTTTACTGCTTCCTCTCTGTTTTTCATCATGCCTACATCCTCTGCTTTTCATGTGGAGGAATGTGAGTGATGTCTGAACCTTTGTAGCAACACTGATATTGACATTGATTAATTAGGATTCAACATTCACTAAAATCCTTTCTCATCTTTTTTTACTGCATTTTATCTAGTCTTTTAGTACCACCATATTCTGACTTTTTTTGTATTCCATAATTGCTGCAAATACCAACAATTCATAAAAAGTTGTAAGCATTTAATGTAATTCTCTTGACTTCTACCCACTGTAATTGCTTTGTTTTCAACCCTACCAATTTTTTAAAAGTTATAGTTGTACAATCACTGCAAAACTGTCCCCTTTCTCTTAATTCTTTCACTAAACTTTCCTCTTTTAAATACTACCTCTACATCTCTCTTCTTACTCTTACTTCCTCCCTCTCCCTGTTCCTCTCTATAACCCTGATGTACACACCTCAAAGTTGTCCAGGTTAAGGAAGGCGAGGGTGTTGTTGTGGAGGGGCGGCACACCCT
The DNA here is from genome assembly GCF_024679095.1 of Eriocheir sinensis. Lineage (NCBI taxonomy): Eukaryota > Metazoa > Arthropoda > Malacostraca > Decapoda > Varunidae > Eriocheir > Eriocheir sinensis. The sequence goes on along the minus strand of NC_066545.1, from coordinate 11,576,361 downwards.
CCTGCAGGGCCGACAGCAGGTCGTCCTGGCGGGAGAGACGAGCCAGTGCCCCCTCGTGCACCATCGCCATCACCCGGCAACTCCCGAGGTCAATATGCTGCAGCTCCGTTGCAGCCAGGAACTGTATCACTTCTCGCACCGACCGCTCACTCTGGGGAAGCAATGATGGTGAGGGGGGTGAGGTATGGACAAAGAGGAGAGTGGTACCAAGTAGTTATAGTTCATTTTCTCAAGCACCATCCTGTGAGTCAATTAAATTCCATGAAAATCAAATTATAATAAAACACCTATATTTCACCCTCTAATGAACCTACCTCCACCTGTATCGTCCAGCCATTGAGGACCAGAAACCTGAGAGACCTGTTCTTGGCAAGGGCGTTGAGAGTGACTTGCAGAGCAGCATCTCCGAGCAGGATGTGGGGGGAGGTGAGGTCCAGGAGCTGCAGGCTGGTGTTCTCCTAGGGGGGCAGATAATTGAAAGGTGAGTTTTTTTTCCAGTAAAGAAGTCAGACCAAGGGAGAGCAAAGAACGTAAAACAAAATGAAAAATGTAACACGCAGCTCCTTAAAGAAATATATAGGAAGGCTTCATATATAGTGAGGATACAAACTTTTGCTTAATAATGAAGATCTTATGTATGAACTGACTGATTATCTATCGAGCTTATTTCTTGGTGATGTGAGAAGCAGAGAAAAAGTGGAGTAGGTGAAGCATTAATGGAAGAGAAAAATAGGCTCTATAAGAAAAGGAAGCACTAAAATAAAAAGATGCAGGTATGATGGAAAAAGAAAATACACGAGAAAGTTAGAGAAAGGGAAACAAAAATGAATGATTGGCAAAATGCAGAGATGAAGAAACAGCAAGTAAGAAAAATACATAAACAGATATATCACATAGACTGTTTGCTTCCTCAAAAAATAAATAAATAAATAATAATCTCCCTTCTACACTACAGCACAATGCACCTGCAGGGCGATGAGGACAGGAATGATCTCGGCCATCCTGGAGAGCCCTTCCATCCTGAGGGAGGAGAGGCAGCGTGTGAACCGCACCGTCTCCCCGAGGCACACCAGGTCCTCCGCCCCCAACGTGCACTTGCTGATGTTGAGGTGACAGACGCGCGAGGCGGGGTTCCGGAATGCCGAGAAGATCTGGGAAAAGAGCGAGTGTGTGAGTCTTGTTTTTGATATCCATGATTGCTTGTTGAAGGGACTCTTGTTGGATTTATATTGATGTTTTATTTCTCCTTCGTGCCCTTTCATAAATCTTAATAATATTAAATAATAATAATTTCTGACGGTTTCCACGTATACTTAGAAAAAAAAAGATAATTAACAATATATTTCACTTAATTTTACTCTGCCTAATTATAACAGCTTGCTTGGCTCAGAAGACGTTACCTCATGGAATCCGTTGGCATGTATGGAGGGGCTGCACGAGGGGGGAGGGAATGACGTGCGCTGGAGTAACGTCGAGTCCGAGTTGCGCTTGTCGGCTGAGAGGGAGTGTAGCCTTCCCCGGCGAGGCAGCGACTGGTAGAAGGAGCGCGGCAGGGAGTTGAAGACGGAGCGCGTGTTTCCTTGGGCATCGGTGAAGTTCCAGAAGGAGAGTGGGGCCGGGGCGGGGTCTTCACGGGTGGGGGAGGGAGTACTGGCACCGGTACCTGCACACCGCTCCTCCACCTGGACATAAAGGGAGGATATTAACCTTAGTAATTCGTCATATAATTATACCCATGTTTAAGCTGAATTTTTTTAGCAATTGTTTGAAGGCCAAGTTAAAGATAAGGGGTTAAATCTATTCCTCAGCTGAACATATCATAGCCTACAATGGGTCATATTTCTGTGAGTTTAACTTCCCAATTTGGCTGCTCTGGCCTGAGATTTTAGTACCATTAGGGACAATAGTGGCCATATAAGAAAAACTGTTGGTGCCTCTCATTTTGTGCAAGGGTTATGGTGCTTTTCACTTGCATACATTCAGTCTTCTTCACTATCCTATTTAGCATTTATTACTTTGGTTCTCTAACTTTAGGACTCCAGAACTGTTCCCTTGACTCACTGGTGTGCCTGAGCTGAGGGAGCCAGCCAAGTTGAGAGACATGAGCGGGTTGGTTTCCACGAGCCTCGCCACGGCCCTCAGCCCCTCCATCCCACAGGCAAGGTGGGGCAGGTGCAGCACCCGCACGTGAGGCGCCTCCTGCAGCACCTCACACAGCTGCATCACCTGTCACAACAACAACAACATCAGGAACTTATAAGGCAGTGAATGGATGAGTATGGAAAGAGACATACTTAAGAAAATATGGAAAATTGAAATCAGAACAAAGAATCCACAAGTACATATAACCATTATTAAACAACAACAATAATAATAATACAGAATAACTTTCATAGCAAATATATATCCAATAACTCAGACTATCAATTTAAATGCTATAGGCTCAAAACAATACAAACAAATGAGGGAATTAATGAATAACTGATTAAATAAATACACAAATACCTGAAACTAAATGAAACTAAGTAGAAAAATTAAAATGAAGCTAGAAAAGAAACTAAAATATGAGTGACGAAAGAAAGAAAAAGAAAAAAACACAGAACAACTTAAATCAAGATGTATTTTTCTCCACCAGCAGTGAACCTGCCGCCCCACCTGTTGTCCGTCCAGCTCCAGGGCCACCACCAGCTTGTTGAGGGACTGGGCAAGCTCCGGCAGCGTGTCGCAGATCATCTCCACCACGGGACTCAGGATCTCTGTGGTGGCCTCCTCCAAGGACGTCACCTGGATCTCGAAGGACTCCAGTCGCCTCTTGGTGAGCACAGCCCGTACGTAGGACACCAGCCGGGTCACCTGACGACGACGCAACACTTGAGTATGATGTTCTTTTACTTTCGGGCACTAATTTTTATCTTACTATCTTTATCTTTTGGCAGCAAAGGTGGATTCTCCTCTTTTTGTGTGTTATTTCTTCCCTTCCCTTACTTAGCCCTTTCCTTCTCTTCTCTTATCTTGCCTTTCTCCGTATCTTCTTTCTTTTCCCTTCCCTTTCTTTGTACCTTCTCCTTCCTTCCTTTCCCCTTTTCCTTCCCTTCCTTTACCTTTTTCCAGTCTGCTCCTTCTTTCCAATCCTTCCTCCCTCCCTTCCTTCCCCTTCTCCTTTTAGTCCCTTTCTCTGGTCGTCTTACAATCTACCTCCATCCTTCCTTCCTCTCTTCCTATTCCCTTCCCCTTCTCCTTCCCTTCCCTTTCTCTGGTCCTCTCCTTCTTACCTCCCTCCCTCCCTCAACACCACTCACCTCAGACACACCAAACTCCCCACCAACAACACATGTCAGCTTCACACTCTTGACGCTCTCATTGAAGGACATGGAGGTGAAGAAGGACTCCTGCCGGTCCCTGGAGGTGCCATCAAAGTCCAGCAGCACCTCCACGCCCTCCAGTAGGCAGTCCGGGGAATAGAGGAGCCGCCCCCAGTCCTCCAGCTCCGGGGAATTGGTCTGAATCACCACATGTTCCCGTCCCGACACATGCTTGCAGACCTGGGTGAGGGATGAGGAAGAGGAGGAGGAGGACAAAGATGAAGTGGACAAGAAACAACAAGAGAGGAGGAGGGAGAATGAGGAGGATGAGGATGAGAGATAGGGAAAGGAAGGGACAGAAAGAAAATGTAAAAATTAATAAAACTCAACTTTCATACAATTGTTTAACTTATCCTTAATTTAAAAGTGAGTGTGGTAAAATACATACATAAGGATATGCTACACTTAATGTCTCAAAATACAACTGGACAACACAAGGACAGATTACATGTTTCAAATCAATAGTGCAATAGAATCATCACTGTATTGCACCAGACTAGATGAGATTCAGCTGAACATTAACCTCAATTAAATGGGAAAATTAATCAAACTGGAGAGTCTGATTTCAATACGGTCATTTAAACTCTGGAAAAAAAAATCACTCGTAAAATCTTGCCACTTTCCCCACAAGCATGAAGTTAGATATTATTGAGGGCGCCCAACATTGCCCAGGAAGCAGCAGTCATGAGAACACAGGCAGCCTAGCTTACCTCCACCACATTCTTCTGGTACATGCTTGTTGCACGCTCCTGGCAGGCATGGAGAGGAGGAGAAAGGCTTGTTTATACCACATCATGCTAGCTGGGCACCCTGAGGTCATGCCACAGCCCTCATGCTACCCTGCACCTCTAGTGGCATTACTGACGTGCTCGGAGGCTGGGGAATGCTATCTCTGTCCTGTTCACCTTCTAACCTATACAAAAATCATGGAGGAACCTAGTGCGGAATGTTTGTGTAAAAATCCTTATGTAAGATTTGTTCATGGGTAAACTAGGAACTTTTTATTTATTTTATTTTATTTTATTTTATTATTTTTTTTACGTTAAGGGAGACAGCTCAAAGGCACTAAAACAAAGTAGCAATAAAAAAGCCCGCCAAGCGCTGCTCTGAACAAAAGAAAAGCGGAACCAGAGGCTAAAAGAGAGGTCAATGGTATAAAAATTCATTTGTCTACCTACATCCTGAGAGAAACTTCATATGACAAGCTTAATGAATTCAGAAGAGGCCAAAAGAGAGGTCAATGGCACATAAATTTAGTTCAGTCTACCAAGAGCCTGAGAGAAACCACATGACAAACTTAATGAATTCAGAAGAGGCCAAAAGAGAGGTCAATGGCACATAAATTTAGTTCAGTCTACCAAGAGCCTGAGAGAAACCACATGACAAGCTTAATGAATTCAGAAGAGGCCAAAAGAGAGGTCAATGGCACATAAATTTAGTTCAGTCTACCAAGAGCCTGAGAGAAACCACATGACAAACTTAATGAATTCAGAAGAGGCCAAAAGAGAGGTCAATGGCACATAAATTTAGTTCAGTCTACCAAGAGCCTGAGAGAAACCATATGACAAACTTAATGAGTCAGCTGTTAATCCCTGTCTCACCCTTTCCCAGCACCCCCACCTTTTCCCGGCACCATTATGTGTTAGAAAATACTAATTCAAACAGCCGGGACACTTCACACATCCCCAAACTCCCATCACATACCCCTTGGAGTGAGACGCACACCCCAGGCTGAGAATGCTTGTCCTGAAATAATAAAACTTCAAACATGCATAAAGCAGCAGTACACAGCCAGGAGCAGAAACCTAGAGCAAGTTGAGGAAGAAATACAAACCAGAAAAAAAAATATAAGAGGAAAAAATATGCACAAAAGAGTGAAAGGGGTTAGCATGAGAGAACTAAAAGAAATACAAGTTGCAGAAATACTCAAGTCAAAGAGAGAGCAAGAAAGGAACTACCAAAATGCCAGCACCAGCCACCCACCTCCAGCACGTTCATCTGGTAAATGCCGCTCTCTTTGAGGAGGAGGAAGAGGATGCGCTGCGGCACGCCCATCTGGGACACGATGTTGAAGATGATGTGAGCGTTGCGTCCCAGGAGCCCCACCAGGTAGCGCAGCACCATGAGGCCGGAGTTTTGTCTGTTATCAAGACAAGAAGTTGGAAAAAATTGAAGGGAGCCCAACGAAGGCAAAATCCTGGTTAAATAAAAATATAGGTGTCAATTTTTATCACCTAAAATTGCTAATATGTCTTCCATGCTGTCTATATGATTGGTAGACTCTTCAGACAGACCTGACAGGCGCAGGTGAATATATTTTGAGTGGCTGCCATGATATACACTTTCAATAAACTTTTTTTATTACAGTAGCAAATGAAGATGCACTATTCATAGCTTTCCTTACATTCATTAGCTAGCAACATAATAATAAGATAATGAACAGTTGTGGAGTAAATAAATACCAAACTAATGATAATCTTGACTACCTATGAAAAAAAACTAGTATCATCTTCAAAAGATCATAAACAGTTGTCATAGAGTAGATAAGGACCGTACTAATGACACAACCTTGAATACACTGGAAAAAAAAGGAAGACTGTAAACAAAAAAACAGAAGTAACAATGAAATCCTCCCCTAACCTCATAATAGGGTGAGTGATGTCCAGCTTGTCGGCAATGTTGTCAATCTCCGCCTGCATCAGCGAAGGGTCATGAATCAGCCCCGAGAGATAGAACGCCGCCAGGAACTCCAGGAAGGACTTGTGGACTGGCGTGTAGTGGTCCTTCTTGCTCAGCTTGGACATGGAATGCATCTTGAGGAGGATGCCGAGCTCCACCACCTCCGCCCCGTGCTGGCAGCGAGTCCTCAGGTCCTGCCCCGTGAAGTAAGGTGTGTTGCACTTCAGCGCCTCCAACGCCAGCTTGCCAAAGTCCTGCGAGGGTGAGCCGAGGGTTAGAACAAGAGTGAATGGACGTACGTTTGAATGATGGTTCTATAGTCACTGTTGTCCCTATCTGATGCTTGTATAGTCACTGATGGTTCTATAATTTCACACACACACACACACACACACACACACACACACACACACATCAAAATAAATAAATAAATAAATAAAAGTAGCTAAATAAGAACTAGAGAAAATAATACATAACAAAACAACAATAAAATAAATTACCTAGAGAAATTTATTGTATTTATCCAGCAAAATAAATAAATAAATAGCAAGTTGAGAAAAAATAATAAACATGATAAAACAATGAAAATAAGTTACCGAGAGCAGTTTGTTGTATTTATCCGGCAGGACGTCGTAGCACATGGGTTCACCGCGCCTCAGCAGGTTCTTGCGTATCATGTGCTTGATGAGGGCCATGTACATGTCGGTGAGGCGCGACGGCAGCTTTCCCCCCAGGTCCTCGTACAGCACACCCAGGGCCAGGCACATGATGGGGCAGGTCACCAGGTCACCGTACTTCTCCCGACTCGCTGTGACCAGTGACATGACCTGCGGGTGGAAGAGGATTATGTCATGAAGGGAGAAAAAAAAAGAGGAGGAGGAAGAAAAGGAGGAGGAAGTGGAAAAAAGGGAGGAGGAAGAGGAAGGAAGGGTAGGAAAGGAAGAGAAAGAGAGGAGGAGCTTTGCAGTTATGTATAAGTCAATATCTCTTTTATCCTCCAATAATTGAGGCAAGGAAGATAGCAAATTTTCAAGGCACCCTTATCATAAAGAAGGAGGAGGAGGAGGAAGACAACAAGAGGGATAAGTTAGAGAAGCAAAAAGAAAAAAAATAGGAGCAGATGGTTGAGGACATTACATGACAAACAACCCACCTTGCATGGCGACAACAACAACACCAAAACAACACACATGCTCTCACAACACCACAATATAAGCGGCACAAACCTCATGGGTGCTGCCGGGCTTGTTGATGGCCCGGAAGTACTTGGTGATGAAGGCGTGCGTCTGGTCTGGAGCGAGGCCAGCGATGAGGAGGCGGCGGTGGAGGAGAGCTGGTAAGGGCTTGGAGGAGCCTGGCCGGGAGGTGAGCACGACCGTTGCATTGCCCAGCATCTGCCCGTCGATGAGCTCCGTGATGTCCCCGCTCTCATCTTCGCTGAGCTCATCATAACCCACCAGGAGAAACAAGACCTGTGGGTTATTAGATGAGGTTAGAAGAGAGGAAAATCAAGACATAAAGAGGAGAGAAAGTTTTGGAAAGTTTCGTTTAGTCAGCGCAACATCTGTGGTCATATGCCAGAGAGAGACAGAAGGGGAAGGAATTATAGAAGGGAACAAACCCCAGGAGACGGGACACAACCCCCGATTAATACCTGGTACCCATTCGCTGCTGGGTGGACAGGGGCGTAGGGTATCAGAAATAATGAGGAGAGATGCCAGGACAAAGGAAGGAAGAGATGAAGGAAGGGAAAGACCTGTGGGTTATAAAATGAGGTTAGACAGGGAAGACAAGTGGGAAGAAGAGGAAAGATATCATAAAGGAAGGAAGGAAGGAAGGAAGGAAGGAAAAGAAATGTATATGAACACACAGACTATATCTCGCCTGTGAGTTATTAAGTGAGGTTAGAAGGGAAAGACATGAGGGAAAGGAGACAGGAAGAGGAAAGGAGATATGATTGAGAAAGGAAGGAAAGGAAGCAAACACACACAAAAACTAGATTACAAATAAAAATGAATTATAAGAAGGGGGAGGAAAGGAAACACGGGAACACACACAAAAAACTCTGATAATGAGAAATAAAGTAAGAGATAAATGAATAAGTGAAATGTAAAAAAAAGGCAGTTAGGTTTTTTTTTCAGCAAAGGAGACAGTTCAAGGGCATAAAAAAAAACAATAATGAAAAAAATGCCCGCAACTCACTGCTCCTAAAAAGAATACAGAGGAGTGGCCGAAAGAGAGGTCAATTTCAGGACCCTAACCAACTAGGCATCCAATCATCATCCTCACCTCAATGACAAATCACCTCAATGATAAATAAAGAAAAAATAATTAGATATGAAAGTACATAATAAGAAAAGGCAGACAGGCAGGGAGGTAAGCTGGGTGGAAGATACTAAACGATCATCCAACACAGCATCCATCCATCTACCCACCTACCAGCCACCCAGACAGACAGATGGACAGACAAGGCAGACAAACAAACAGACAGACAGACAGACAAACAGAAACAAAGAAAAAGACTGACAGACAGATAAACAGACAGACAGACAGACAGACAGACAGCCATCATCCGTACCTTCTCTTCGATCTTCTTGAGGTGGTTCCAGAGGGTGTTCATCGCCTCCTTGCTGAGGATGTGGCGGGGCAGCACCTCCTTGCACAGGTGGGAGAACAGTGACCCCCTCAGGTCCCTCAGGGTGACCACAAACACCAGACTGAGGGAGAGGGAAGAGAAGTCAGTTTTGTCTAATCTTTTACAGTAATGGAGACAGCACAAATAAGTAAAAAAAAAAATGTCATGTACTGTAAAGAGAAGATATGCTTACATGAGTTTAATAGCTTGCAGGAGACTGGACAGCAATGAGTTTTATACATATATATTTTATGGCAAAGAAACAGACCAAGGGAAAAAAATGTACAATAAAGTAAAAATGCCAAAATAAGTTAACCAGACTGCAGAAGAAAGGGCACAGATTAGTTGTATATATATTTTTTTACAGTAACGGAGACAGAGCAAGGACTGGTAAAAAAACAAAACCATATGTACTATAAATAAATCAAAAGGACAAATTAAGTTCAGAGATGCCATGAGAGGAGTTTGAGTCTAAAGAAAGAAGGAAATATACAGTGGCAGGAGGGCAGAGAAGGGAGGGATGGAAAAAGTTTGGAAAGTTTCGTTTAGTCGGCGCAACATCTGTGGTCATATGCTGGAGAGAGACAGAAGGGGAAGGAACTATAGGAGAAGGGAACAGATACCAAGAGACGGGACACAACCCTAGATTAATACCTGGTACCCATTCACTAGGGAGGGATGGATGGAAAGTGTGTGGCATAAGTGAGAGAATAGAGGAATGGAGGGATGATAGAGGGGAAGAAGAGAGGGAGAGAAGAGGTAAAACATGAACATAGGAGAAAGAATAGAGAGGGAAGAAAAAAAGGAGAGAGAGGAAGGGTAGCACAATAGAGGTGTATAGATTTGTCTTGAGGGGGGATGGAGGGAAATAATAGAGGAATGGAGGGATGATAGAGGGGAAGGAAGGAGGGAGAGAAGAGGTGAAACATGAGCATAGGTGAAAGAAAAGAAGGAAGAAAGAAAAAGGGAGAGAGGGAGAGAGGGAGGGTAGCACAATAGGGGTGTATAGAGATTTGTGTCTTGAAGGGGGATGGGTAGGAGGAGGAGGAAGCTAAACAAGGGAAGAGAAGAGATTAGGAGATAACGGTATAAAAGAGATTTCATGATAACACAGCTAAAAGAGAGGAGGTGAGTAATAGTAATAAGAGATTGCGTCATGGAGAATAAAGGAGGAGGAGGAGGAGGAGGAGGACAATAAATAAAGTGAGTAATGAAACAGGAAAAAATATAATGAGTGTGCTGAAGAAGACATGGAGGAAAAAATAAAAGAGAAAGAGGGAAGGGAAGAAGAAGAGGGAGAAGTTAAGAAATGAGTAATGAAAAAATAAATGAGGATGCAATGAAGAAGAGAAATAAAAGGAAGATAAATATAATGAGAATGTGCTTAAGAAGATATGGAAGAAAAAATAAAAGAGAGAGAGGGAAGGGAAGAAGAAGAAGAGGGAAAAGTTACGAAATGAGTAATGAAAAATGAAAAAAATAAATGAGATTGCAATGAGGAAGAGAAATAAAAAGAAGAGAGAGAGAGGGAGGAGGAGAAGGAGGGAAAATTAATAAGAAAATGAGAAATAAAAAGGAGAAAAAATAACAATGCACAGAAGAGGAAGAAGAATAAGTAAGAGAGAGAGAGGAAGAGGAGGAGGAGGAGGAGGGAAAATGAATAAGAAAATGAATAATAAAAAGGGAAAAAAAATGACAATGCACTGAAGAAGAGGAAGAAGAATAAGTAAGAGAGAGAGAGAGAGGGAGAGGAAGAGGAGGAAGACGAGGAGGAGGAGGAGAAGGAAAAAAAAACAAAGAGCAGATGGCTGAGAACACACATAATATTAAATGATAAACAACCCACCTTGCATGGTTACAACAACAACCAACAACAAAAACAACAACAACGAATACTAAACATAACCAGTCACTATATTTGTACACGCAGTAAACTCGTAAATGCTTCCTAACTGATGAGTCTTATTACCTAACACAGTGAGCTCTTCCTTTGTTGATTTATGCTATTAGTTGCTGCCTATCACGTGTTTGAGGATAGTCCCAACAATATCAACAACTTTAAGTGTGTTTTTTCTTCTTTTCGCCGTGCACTTTTTCTTTAATTTCACTCCGTTTTTCTTCTTTTTTTCCCTCGAGTCTATTCAGCAATTATTAACACCACCAACAGTCATTCTTGATTCTGTACGCTTTGTTACTTTCCTGTTTTAAATATTATGTCACTGGGCGAAACATAACTACTACTACTACTACTACTACTACTACTACTGGTGCTGCTGCTACTCCTACTATTACACCTGAGAACCAACCCCTAACAACACTTTCCATCTGCCTTACACTTCCTCCAGGCACACTCCTTGCACTCAATAACCCGGTAACCTTGAACCAAGATGCACGGGACGGGCGGCTGCAGGTGTGGTGGTGATGCAAGCTGGGGGTAGGGGAGGGTGTTATACTCATTGCCAGCCAACCAGCCAATGAGCCAAACAGCCAGTCAATGTTTTAGTGCGTGAGGATGAGGCTGTTAACTGGTCTTTCTTGCGTTACGAGTCTTCAGTGATTGCAAAATATGAAAAATTAAGAGGTAATGTTAAAAGCTTTGTCAGCCAATCACCCAGTCAGTCAGCCAGTCAATGTTTTAGTGCGTGAGGATGAGGCTGTTAACTGGTCTTTCTTGCGTTACGAGTCTTTAATATGATTGCAAAATAAGAAAACAAACTAAGAGGTAATGTTAAACGTTTTGTCAACCAATCAGCCAGTCAATGTTCTTCCGCGTGGACAAGATTTTCTCTCCTCCTTTCTTGTGTTACGACTTAAACGTGTCTTAATATTATCATGATTGCGAAATAGTAAAATAAAATAGAGGCGTTACACTCTTACCAGCCACCCAGTCAGTTTTTTTTTTTTTCCGCGTAAGGACAAGATTTTCTCTCCTCCTTTCTTGAGTTACGACTTAAACGTGTCTTAATATTATCATGATTGCGAAATAAGAAAATAAAATAGAGGTGTTACACTCTTACCAGCCACCCAGTCACCCAGTCAATGTTTTTTTTTTTCCGCGTAAGGACAAGATTTTCTCTCCTCCTTTCTTGAGTTATGATTAAACGTGTCTTAATATTATCATGATTGCGAAATAGTAAAATAAAAGAGGCGTTACACTCTTACCAGCCACCCAGTCAATGTTTTTTTTTTTTTCCGCGTAAGGACAAGATTTTCTCTCCTCCTTTCTTGTGTTACGACTTAAACGTGTCTTAATATTATCATGATTGCGAAATAGGAAAATAAAATAGAGGTGTTACACTCTTACCAGCCACCCAGTCACCCAGTCAATGTTTTTTTTTCCGCGTAAGGACAAGATTTTTCTCTCCTCCTTTCTTGTGTTACGACTTAAACGTGTCTTAATATTATCATGATTGCGAAATAGGAAAATAAAATAGAGGTGTTACACTCTTTACCAGCCACCCAGTCAGTGTTTTAACGAATGAGGACGAGGCTGTAACTGTTCTTCTTGGGTTACGAGTCTTACTATTATGACTGAGGAATAAGTAATAATATAAGATGAAGCTGTTATGATCTTTAAGCCAGTCACCCAGTCAATGTTTTAGCGAATGAGGACGAGGCTGTAACTGGTCTTCCTTGGTTACGTCTCTTTATATTATGATTGTGAATAAGTAATAAATGAAGCTTTATATTGATTCTTTTAGTCAGTCCGTCGACATTTCTGAACATAAGGACGAGACTGCAACTGGCCTTTCCTGAGCTACAACTGAATACACTGAAGAAAAGTAGGAATAAGTAGGAGATAAGGAGAGGGGAAAGAAATGAGAAAGTGTGATGAAATGGAAAAAATAAATGAGGATGCACTGAATAAAATGAAGAATAAATAGGAGATAAGGGAGGGGAAAGAAATGAGAAAATATGATGAAATGGGAAAAAAACAAATGAGGATGCAGTGAAGAGAGAGAAAGTAAGAGAGAGAGGGGAGGAAGAGGAGATTATTATTATGACCATAATATTATCATGAATAGGAAGTAGGAAAAAAAGCTGAATGGCGCATGTAGACTGGCGGGGAAACTGGCTGGGCGGTGTTTTCCTACTCTTTTTACGCCCGGGGAGAGATGAAAGCTGCAATATTGATACCTGCTGGCCTCCGTTGGGTTGCGCCACTTCAATGAGAGGTGAATACGTGCATAAATACATGAATAAAACCCGTACGTATCATGGTGAACGGACTAAGGCGAGGTTCCCACTATTCCGTTTTCACGGATCCGTCGACCGTCAGTGACGTCATCAACGGAGCCCGGGCCCCGCGCGGAGCCCGTCCACAGATGAAGGGCGGGGTTCCTACTATTCCGTTTTGACGGATCCGTCGACGTTAATGACATCAAAATGACGTCAGGGAAACAGCGGCCGCTCGGCACGGATGATCCACTCCGTCAAATGATGAGTGACGGAGTGGATCATCCGTGCCAAGCGGCCGCGGTTTCGCTGACGTCATTTTGACGTCATTAACGTCGACGGATCCGACAAAATGGAATAGGTGGAACCCCGCCTAACTGACTGGCTGAGAATGAACTGAGACTAATAATGACGGACCTTTCGAGTTACCCCACTTTATATTATCACGATTAAGAGAGAAGTGAATAAATACGTAAATGGACACCGCAGCCTCGCGAACAGACTGACGAAGAACTGGTACTAAAAATAACTGACCTTTCGATGTTACGCACCTTGTATCACGAGTCACGACTGAGAGATGAGTGAATAAATACGTAAATGGAAACTGGAAACCGTAGTATGGCGAACAGATTGACCGACTGGCTGGTAAATAACTGCTACTAATAATAACTGACCTATCGAGTTACGCCGCCTTGTATCACGACTGAGAGATGAGTGAATGAATATATAAAGAGAAACCGTAACATGGCGATTCGACTGACTGATTGACTGATACATAACTGATAGTAATAATAACTGGTCTTTCTCGGATTACATCAGTTTATAAACATCAGTGGGATAAATAGAGGATGAACATGTCAACAGAAACAGTAATATCGCGAAGACAAACTGGCTGAGAAAGACCTACAAGTAACGTATTTCTCGAGTTACACCACTTTATAGAAACACTGAGATATATAAGTGAATAAATACGTCAATAAGATTCCGTTACTTGGCGAATAGACTGACTAACTGGCTGAGAAAGACCTACAAGTAACGGGTATTTCTCGAGTTACACCACTTTACAGAAACAGATATATAAGTGAATAAATACGTCAATAAGAGCCCGTTAGTTGGCGAATAGACTGACTTAACTGGCTGAGATAGAACTGATACTAATAAGAACTGGACTCTCTGGTTACATCATTTTATAATCATCATATCAAATAAGTGAATAGAAATAGAAAAGAAACTAACGTGGCGAATATATTGAATGGATGAGTGAATGACTGACTGATTGAGTGACTGACCGACTGGTTCCTTATAGCTGTCGAGCCCCGGGGATACAAAGCCGTTACTAATAATGTCTGATCGATTAACTGAATGACTGACTGGAGACTGGTTCCTCATAGTTGTCGACCCCCGGGGATACAAAGCTGTTACTAATAATGTCTGATCGATTGACTGAATGACTGACTGACGACTGGTTCCTTATAGTTGTCGAGCCCCGGGGATACATAGCCGTTACTAATAATGTCTGATCGATTGACTGAATGACTGACTGGAGACTGGTTCCTTATAGTTGGCGAGCTCCGGGGATACAAAGCCGCTATATATAATGTCTGATCGATTGACTGAATGACTGACTGGAGACTGGTTCCTCATAGTTGGCGAGCCCCGGGGATACAAAGCCGCTATATATAATGTCTGATCGAATGACTGACTGACTGACTGGAGACTGGTTCCTTATAGTTGGCGAGCCCCGGGGATACAAAGCCGCTATATATGACTGATCGATTGACTGAATGACTGACTGGAGACTGGTTCCTTATAGCTGTCGACCCCCGGGGATACAAAGCCGCTATATATGACTGATACGTATGGGAAATATTTGAACGATGGACGTAAACGGAGGAAGGAAAGGAAGGCTGAACGTAAATTTAGAATCGACACGCCTCGCTGCAGCACTTCCCGGGGTTAAAGTAAATAGACAAATAGATAATAAACAGATAAAACAGGTAAATTAGAAAAGGGTGAATAAAGAACGTAAACGAAGGAAGGAACGGGAGGCTGAACGTATATATAGAATTGACCCCCCCCCCCCCCCCAGCAGCACTTCCCGGGTTAAAGTAAAGAGATAAATAGATGATAAAACAGATAAAACAGGTAAATTA
Source organism: Eriocheir sinensis (assembly GCF_024679095.1). Lineage (NCBI taxonomy): Eukaryota > Metazoa > Arthropoda > Malacostraca > Decapoda > Varunidae > Eriocheir > Eriocheir sinensis. The sequence continues at coordinate 11,561,356 of NC_066545.1, read as the reverse complement.
GAAAAGGATGATTAAATAAAGAACATAAGCGAAGGAACGAACGGGAGGCTGAACGTATATATAGAATCGACACGCCTCACTACACCACTTCCCGGCGTTAAAGTAAAAAGATAAATAGGTGATAAAACAGATAAAACAGGTAAATTAGAAAAGGATGATTAAATAAAGAACATAAGCGAAGGAACGAACGGGAGGCTGAACGTATATATAGAATCGACACGCCTCACTGCAGCACTTCCCGGGGTTAAAGTAAATAGACAAACAGATGATAGATAGATAGAACATTGATAGTAAAGGATGCATAAATAAACAGAACACGTACGCTTACAGAACGGAAGGCTGAATGGCGATGGGATATTTAAATCGCCATGCCCCGCTGCAACGCTTCCCGGAGTGTTGGTAAATAAGTAAATAGACAAATGAATAAATAATGCAAGTTAATATAAAAGCATAAATAAATCAAGCACGTAAGCGGAGGAAGGAACGAGAGACTGAATGGCGATCGTAAGTAGACTTGATAGGCCGTTCTGTACTTCATGGGGTGTAAATAAACAAATAAATAAAAGATAATTAAATAAAACACGTAAATAAATAGGGATGAATATATAAAGAACGTCAGTGGAGGAAGGAACGAGAGACTGAATGGAGATCGTAAATAGACTTGATAGGCCGTTCTGTACTTCATGGGGTGTAAATAAACAAATAAATAAAAGATAATTAAATAAAACACGTAAATAAATAGGGATGAATATATAAAGAACGTCAGTGGAGGAAGGAACGAGAGACTGAATGGAGATCGTAAATAGACTTGATAGGCCGTTCTGTACTTCATGGGGTGTAAATAAACAAATAAATAAAAGATAATTAGACAAAACACGTAAATAAATAGGGATGAATATATAAAGAACGTCAGTGGAGGAAGGAACGAGAGACTGAATGGAGATCGTAAATAGAGACTTGATAGGCGCTCTTGCACTTCATGGGGTGTAAATAAATAAATAAATAAAAGATGATGAGTAGATAAAACACGTAAATAAATAAAGAACGTAAGCGAAGGAAGGAACGGCTGGACTGGCTAACGATCGTATAAATATAATCGATAGAGGGTCGGCGTGTAAGCAAACAAATAAACATGATAAATATATATAAACCACGTATATATAGAAGGATACATATATATAGCACGAAGGCTGACAGAGTGGCTGACTGACTGGTTGGCTGGCGGTTCCTGAGTCGACGAGCCTAACAGCGCCGTCTAGTGGCCAAAATTTAAGTGATAGCCTACCAAACAAACAAGTCCATCATCTCAGACGCTTTCGGCTCTCACAATAAATACTTCCAAAAGCCACAAAAGAGATTAGTCGGGTTCTCTGAGTGTTTTTTTCCACGTTCACAGTGCAGAGGCCTTGTCAGTTGTCACACTATATCACTAGGCTTATATAACTACCCATGGAAATACAAATAACCTCCACGAAAGCCTTATCAAATGAAGTCAGGATTTTACGAGTTTTCTTTTCATATTCACGGTGCAGAGGCCTCGTCACACTATCACTAGGCTCACAAAACCACCCGCCTATGAAAGTACAAACAAAGACCTCTACGAAAGCCTTATCAAATGTGGGTATGTGTGAGTAAGCCCCGGAATGTTTGATAAAAGATCTTAATAATCAAACTACAGTCCCGTGCTGCAGGTCTATCTACTTCGTGTGTGTACGGGAATTTTTTTTATTTATTTATTTTTATTTTTTATCTTAAGACAACAGACCTTACTTGTATACGACGTGCCCAAGGTTGTTTGTTTATACACTTAACATCACGCTTTCTCTTATGTGTGTGTTTATCTTAATACTCATGGCATTCCCACTTTTTAACAGGATATTCATGATACACTGTTACTGGAACTCCTGGCTTTAGTACACAAATGCTGCTGTTGTTGTTGTTGTTGCTGTTGTTGTTGTTGATAGCTTGTCTTATATTCCTTGCTTATCATTATCATTCTTCCTCCTCCTTATCCTACAACTACTACTACTACTACTACTATCATTATTTTTTTATAGTAAAGGAAAAAGAAAACAAACAACAAAAATCACATTACAAACTCCTACAAAAATAACATACACGCTAAGGAAGTAAAGTAAAAGCAATAAAAACAACCAAAGCAGAAAAAAACAACTATAACTACTACCATACAAATGCTTCTAGGAGGTTCTTGTAGTGACGCGAATCCTGTTTCACTTCGCATCATAAATTTGAACTCCTTACATCTTTATCCTGCGTGTCCAATCATGGCATTCACACCTCTTAACAGTAAACTCATGATACACTTTTGTTATTGTCACTCCTGGTTTAGTATACGAATGTTTCTTGGAGGTTCTTGTAGTGACGCGAATCCTGTTTCACTTCGCGTCATGAATTTGAACTCCTTACATTTTTATCCGATGTCTCCAATCATGGCATTCACACGTCTTAGTATAAAACTCCTAATACTCTTTAAGCGATGCTCCTGACGTTAATATGGAGGCTTCTAAAGAGGTTCCAGTAATGACGCAATTCCTGTTTCACTACACACTACGTATTTGAAGCCTTAGACATCTTATCCTGTGGTCACGCATTTTTTTTTTTTTCTATCTGAACGCTACTATCAATTTCCCGAGTCTTTCCTCAATCTATTTGCAAACGTCACAAATCAATGACCCTTTAATCTCGTCACACCCAAATCCTTGTACTTTCTCTTTAATCTACATAGAGGTCGATGATGAGGCTCCCTTTTCAATGTTCTTTTCAGTAATATAATATCGATATTAATACCATCGTTACTTGAAAACATAATTATGGCATGAGCGACCCCTAGTGAGGCCGCGTTCAAAGCCGAGAAGCGGCCAGACAATGAAGCTCGCTGGAACGAAACAATACCGGGCTTTTATGCTTGCTAAAAAACCTTCCTTTGTTCTCTCCTCTCGGGAATGGCCTTGTTGTTGTTGTCGTCGTTGTTGTTGTTGTTGTTGTTGTTGTTGTTGTTGTGACTTGCTTGTCTTATATTCCTCGGTTATCATTATCATTCTTCCTGCTCCTCCTCCTCCTCCTCCTCCTCCTACTACTACTACTACTACTATCATTATTTCTTATAGTAAAGGAAAAAGAAAAACAAACAACAAAAATCACATTACAAACTCCTAGAAAAATAACATAGACGCTAAAAAAGTAAAAATAATAATAAAACAACAACCAAAGCAGAAAAAAACAACTATAACTACTACTACTACTACTACTACTACTACTACTTCTATTTCTACTACTACAACCACCACCACCACTTTACCTGTAGGAGGAGAGGTAGGAGCCGGTGGGGTCGGCCGCCCAGTCATAGGCCAACTTGAGCGCCAGCGTGGACTTGCCATAGCCCGGGTCGCCCTCCACCAGCACCCGCCGCGGCCGATCCTCCACCGTGGATTCGTTGAAGGAAAGCTGTGGGGGGAGGGAAGGTGAAGAGAGATTAGCCGGAGTGAGAATGGGAAGAGGAGGAATACAAAAGATAATAGAGATGAGAAGTGAGAGTGAGGCAGAACACAAAAGAGAGAGATATAAATAAAGAGATGGAGGCGAGCAAGGTAAAGAGAAGTTATAAATAAGTAAGAGTGAATTAGGATCATGGAGTGAATGTCAGGCGAATGAACGAAGAAATGATTGAAAGAGGAAGTGGGGAGAGGGAGAAGAGCTGACATTTACTGACTGACTGACTGTGACGGATCCTCCCTTCGCTACTTTCGACTGACTGACTGTGACGAATCCTCCCTTCGCTACTTTCGACTGACTGACTGTGACGAATCCTCCCTCCGCCACTTTCGACTGACTGACTGACTGACTGACTATACTTACCTTACTTACTTTACTAATATTTATGAATTACTGATATAGTCTGACTGTTTTTAGGGGAGGATATTCTTAAGTACGAGTAATTTTTTTTATAATAGTGGAACAGAAAACAAATAAACGACAGAATCCGAAACATTAAGCAGCAATAATTAGAATAAAAGAAGTAGACAAAATAAAGGAAAACAAGAGAATATTACCGTACGTGGAAACACAAGAGGAAAACAAACAAACAGCAATTATCAGAAAGAGGATAACCCAGCAAGAAACAATAGGTGGAGGAAATAGATAAGTAAGAAGACTTGTGTGTAGGCATCTCAAGAACGTATAGAAGGGATCAGATCAAACGGTATGAGGGTTAGAGAGGACAGACAGGCAGGGAGAGGATAGAGGAGGAGGAACAGAGGCGGCTGGAAGGAGGAGGAAAAGAAAGACGAGAAAGATGAAGAGGAGAATGCAAGTTAAGAGGAGGAGGAGGAGGAAAGATAAGACGAAAAAGATGAAGAGGAGAATGCAAGAGTAAGGAGGAGGAGGAGGAGGAGGAAGAAATAAAAAATAACCTGAGAAAGATGAAGAGGAGAATGCAAGAGGTAAGAGGAGGAGGAGGAGGAGGAGGAGGAGGCAGATACGAGTTTAGAAGACGGAGGAAATATAAAAAATAAGTATTGAAGATGAGAATACAAGGATGAAGAGAGGGAAGAAGGAGGGAGGAAGGGAGGAACGGATTATAATAGCGAAAGATTAAAGAAGAGGAGAATGGAGAGGGATAAGGAGGGAGGGAAAAAATGAAATATAATAACTGGAATATGAAAGACGAGGAGAGAGGAGAGGGAAGAGGGAGAGAGGGAATGAAGTGAAAAATGAGAAGAGGAAGAAGAGGGGGAATGGAAAATAATACTGTGGAAGATGTATAAGGATGATGGCAAGAGAGAAGAGGATAGAGAATAGAAGAGGAGGAAGGGAAGGAAAAGAAAATCATGTGTGGGAAAAAAATAAAAGCCTAAAATATGAAGTTGTGAAGGAAAAAGAAAGATTAAAGGAAAGAGGAAAGAGAATAGAAGAGGAAAGAGGAATAGAAGAGGAAAGAGAATAGAAGAGGAGGAAGGGAAGGAAAAGAAGATGATGTGTGGAAAAAAATGAAAGCCTAAAGTATGAAGTTGTGAAGGAAAAAGAAAGATTAAAGGAAAGAGGAAAGAGAATAGAAGAGGAAAGAGGAATAGAAGAGGAAAGAGAATAGAAGAGGAGGAAGGGAAGGAAAAGAAGATCATGAGGGAAAAAAATAAAGACTAAAGTTTGAAGTTGTGAAGGAAAAAGAAAGATTAAAGGAAAGAGGAAAGAGAATAGAAGAGGAAAGAGGAATAGAAGAGGGAAGAGAATGGAAGAGGAGGAAGGGAAGGAAAAGAAGATCATGAGGGAAAAAAATAGAGACTAAAGTTTGAAGTTGTGAAAGAAAGGAAAGATTAAAAGAAAGAGGAGAGAAGAGAGAAGAGGAAAGAGAATAGAAGAGGAGGAAGGGAAGGAAAAGAAGATCATGAGGGAAAAAAATAAAGACTAAAGTATGAAGTTGTGAAGGAAAGAAAAGATTAAAAGAAAGTGGAGAGAAGAGAGAAGAGGAAAGAGAATAGAGGAGGAGGAAGGGAAGGAAAAGAAACTCATGTGTGGAAAAAAAAGTTAAAGGCTGAGGTATGAAGTTGTGAAGGAAAAGAAAGATTAAAAGAAAGAGGAAGAGAGAAGAGAAGAGAGGAGAAGGAGAAGGAGGAGGGAATAGAAGATGATAGTGTGGAAGAAACGAAGAATAGAAGACGAAGAATAGATGAGGGTGCAAGAGAATGAGGATATAAAGAAAAAGAAAGAGAAACGAATGGAGGAGAAGGGAAGAAGAGGGAATAGAAGAAAACAGCACGAAAAAAAAAAGTCTAGAATATGAAAGTGAAACAATATAAAAAAATGAAAATAGGAATGAAGGGAAGAAGGGAAGGGGGGAAGCATAGGGGAGAGAAGGGAGGAACATCAAGGGAGAGAAGAAGGGTGTGAGGGTGTGAAGGGGGCAAAGGTGAGGGGATTGAGGGGTGAAGATGGCATTAGAAGAGGGTGTTTGGGCCGGGGGAGTGTGTGTAGAGGTGACAGCTGAAAAAGTAGAGGGATGGGGTGAAGGGTGAAAATGGCTAAGATGATGATGATGATGGTGATGATGATGATGATGATGAGAATGAGGATAATGATGATGATGACGAGGAGGAGGAGGAGGAGGAGAAAGGAAATTGTATGTAGGTGAAGAAAGAAGTTGGAGGAAGAGAAAGAGGAGGAGGAGGAAGATAAATGAAGATAGTGTAGATGTGAAGTGAAGAGGAGGAAGAAGAGGAAGAGAACGAAGAGGAGAAATATAATAAGGAGAAGAAAGGAGTAGATAGTGTGTGTAATAAAGTGAGTAGAAGGAGGAGGAAGAAGAGGAAGAGGGAGAAGAGGAGGAGGAATAAGAGGAAGAGGGCGAAGAGGAAGAGGAGGATAAGGTGAAGGGTGATGGCGTGTGTGAAATGAGACGGAGGAGGAAGAGGAGGAGGAAGAGGAGGATAAGATGGAGATGAGGTGTGAAGTGAGGAGGAGGAGGAGGAGGAAGAGGAGAACGAAAATGAGAACAAGGAGGAGGAGGAGGAGGAGGAGAAAGAGCAGACCGAGGAGGAGGAGGAGGAAAATGAGGAGGAAGAAGAGCAGAACGAGAACAAGGAGGAGGAGGAGGAGGAGGAGGAGGAGGAGGAGAAGGAGGAGGATAGGTGCGTAGGAGTGAAGGAGGATGTAAGGAATGTGTGGGAGGAAGACTGGAGGAGGAGGAGGAGGAGGAGGAGGAGGAGGAGGAGGAGGAGGAGGAGGGTTAGATAAGGGTTATGAGATGGAATGGCAGATTATTCTATTTATGTCAACAATTTAACCACCCAAAAGACGCCTTACACACACACACACACACACACACACGCACACACACACACACACACACACACACCCACACACACACCAAGAGGTCAAGCTTTCAGAAACAAACAAAAAAAATGACAAAGTGAAATAATAATGGAGATAACTTAGGATCCGATGAAGGGAAATGAACCGCTTTGAAACCCTCGACTGAACCACAAAGCCCCCCCACACACACACACACCGTCTCTCTCTCTCTCTCTCTCTCTCTCTCTCTCTCTTGAGCTATTTAGTCCACAACTTGAATGTACTTAAGAGAGAAAGAAAGAAAAAGAAAGAATGAAAAAGAAAATGAAAGAAAAGAAAAACATACAAAAAAGAAGATAAAAAAAGAGACAGGAAGAAAGAAAGACAGACAGAAAGACAGAAGGAGAGAAAGAAAAGAAGAAAAGAAACAGAAAAAGAAAGACTTGAGAGATAAAGAAAAAGAAAGAAAATGAAAAAGAAAATGAAAAAAAAGACAAAAAATAAAAAAGAAAGACAGGAAGAAAGAAAGATAAAAGGAGAAAGATAAGAAACAGAAAATTAAAGAAAAAAGAAACAATAAAGAAACAATGCAAAAAAGAACGAGCAAACTAGAAAAAAAAAAAAAAAAAGGAAAGACTGACAGACAGACAGACAGACACTCGCTGACTTACCTGGTGTGGCTGCAGGATGGCGGGCAGGGTGAGCAGGCCGGGGGGGACCTTGAGGTGGGGCGCGAGGGGGACCTGGACGAGGCTGGTGTCGAAGTCACTCACGTCCATCCTGAGGGCCAGAGGGACGAGTGTTAAAGGGGGGACTCAAGGGGACTGAAGGGTTCATAGAAAACGGAGACTTTAGGATAGGTAGGGATGGGATGGGATGGGTAGGGATGGGATGGGATGGTTTGGGATAGGATGGGTTGGGAAAGGAAGAGAAGGGAAGGGATGGGATGGGATGGGATGGGATGGGGTAGAATGGGAAGGGTAGGTATAGGATGGGATGGGATGGGATGGTTTGGGATAGGATGGGTTGGGAAAGGGCGGAAAGGGATGGGATGAGAAGGGATGGGTTGGGTTGGGAAAGGAAGGGATGGGATGGGACGAGATGGCATGGGATGGGATAGGATGGGAAGGGATGGGATGAGAAGGGAAGAGATGGGATGGGTATGGATGGAATGGGATGGGCTACCAAAGAAAGAGTGTGTGGGGAGGGGTAATTGTTATGCCTACCTACCTCATGGGGACTGAAGAACTCATAAAAACGGGGACTTTTTTTTTTTTAACGTCTTGGCCTATTGCGCCGGTAGGCTTTTTCCCGGTGGATCCTGAATTCCTGATGGTCGGTCCAAGGCTCCTTCCCGGTGGGGCCTGATGGTCGGCCCAGCCCGTTCTGGCGCAGGCGAGCGTTTATAGTGGCGCCATCTTGCATAGGCTAATGCTGCCCTCCCGGAGCTCATCTTTAATCCTAGAATCTAGAGTCCGGGTTGATAGGTGGTCTTCTGAGTCTGAGTCTGAGTCCTCCTGAACGCGGGGCCGTCTCGCTATCCGTTCAGCCGCCGCCTCCCCTTGTGTGTCGAATGAGTTTTTTATATCCATTTTTACGACCGAGTTCGTAATATGTCGACTTAACTGTGAAAATCCAACACTGCTAACTAATTCCACCCCAAACATGCAATTAAAAAGCCTTACTAGCCACAGAAGTTCATAAATCCTAGTACAACGTTTAAATAATCTGGCTTGTGTTAACAGGAATGCCGCTTTGGGTACTAATGAACTAAACTGGGTACTTCTGGCTGTAAAATGATGATGATGATGATGATGATGATGATGAAGAGGAGGAGGAGGAGGAGGAGAAAGAGGAGGAGAAAGGTGAACGTAGGAAATTGTATGTTGGTGAAGAAAGAATTTGGAGGAGGAGAACGAGGAAGATAAATGAAGATAGTGTAGATGTGAAGTGAAAAGGAGGAAGAAGAGGAAGAGAACGAAGAGGAAAAATATAATAAGGAGAAGAAAGAAGAAGATAGTGTGTGTAGTAAAGTGTGATCGGTCGGTGTTCTGAGCAGTACGAAATGCTACCAAGAAAGAGTGTGGGGAGGGTTAATTTTTATGCCTACCTACCTACCATATGAGAGGAGAGTAATTGAAAGTAATCTAGAGAAATAGCGGTAATTACAAATACTCCGAAACACAAATTACGAAATGCTACCAGAGAAAGAGTGTGTGGGGAGGGTTAATTGTTATGTCTACCTACCTACCATATAAGAGGAAAGTAATTGAAAGTAATCTAGAGAAATAGCGGTAATTACAAACGCTACGAAACACAAATTACGAAATGCTACCAAGAAAGAGTGTGTGGGAGGGTTAATTTTTATGCCTACCTCCCTACCATATAAGAGGAAAGTAATTGAAAGTAATCTAGAAAAATAGCGGTAATTACAAATACTCCGAAACATAAATTACGAAATGCTACCAAAAAAAGTGTGTGGGGAGGGTTAATTGTTATGTCTACCTACCTACCATATAAGAGGAAAGTAATTGAAAGTAATCTAGAAAAATAGCGGTAATTACAAATACTCCGAAACACAAATTACGAAATGCTACCAGAGAAAGAGTGTGGGGAGAGTTAATTGTTATGTCTACCTACCATATAAGAGGAAAGTAATTGAAAGTAATCTAGAAAAATAGCGGTAATTACAAATACTACGAAACACAAATTACGAAATGCTACCAAAAAAAGTATGTGGGGAGAGTTAATTGTTATGTCTACCTACCTACCATATAAGAGGAAAGTAATTGAAAGTAATCTAGAAAAATAGCGGTAATTACAAATACTACGAAACACAAATTACGAAATGCTACCAGAGAAAGTATGTGGGGAGGGTTAATTGTTATGTTACCTACCATATAAGAGAATCTAGAAAAATAGCGGTAATTACAAATACTACGAAACCCAAATTACGAAATGCTACCAGAGAAAGAGTGTGTGGGCAGAGGTAATTATTAAGTCCTCCTACCCTATAAGAAGAGACGTATTGAAACTAACCTAAAGAATACCATTAACTACAAAATAAAAGATGGAAATGATCACTCTGGTACAGTTAGGTCTCGTCTGGTACGTTTTGGTTCGTTCCGGTACTCTAAAAATCTATGTGGCAACTTTGCTGTGTACAGTACGTGACCCCGCGGCCTGGGTGAACGTTGCTAAGGTAGGGACGTCGAAGGTTACGTGTGGGAGGCGGCGTAGGTGTGGGTGGGCGTCGGGAGGGGGGCGGGGTGACGGCTGGGTCATCGTGGTGGGCGGGGCGGGGGGGGAGGGGGGGGGCGGAGGGGGGGGAGGGGAGGGCAAGGAAGGAGAAAAACCGCACCATGGAAGACAATATCTACACAGGGAAGACTAACAAACAGACAGGCGTAACAGGATACGGGCGCCGGAGCCTCCCGCGATATTCACTTCTGGCGCTGTGGACGGAGGGACAGGCGACGTGGAGGGGGCAGGCGCTGGGGGGAGGGGGGAGAAGGATGGGAGCTAGGGATAGGGCACTCACCTGAAGGCGGGGCACCAGGGCAGCACGAGGGGCGTGGAGGTGAGGTTCTTGTACTGTGTCCTGAGGAAGGTGGCGACGCGGGCCACCAGCGCCCCGCCCATGTCCGCCGCGCCACGCATGGAGGCCACCCGCATGGAGGAGATGTAGTGGTGGGGCGTGGGGCGGTTCGGCCCGCTGGCCTGGGGGGTGGAGGTCCCCAGCGGCACCAGCAGCTCCGGCCCGGGGCCCCCGGGGTGCCACGCCTCCTGTGGGAACAATAATAATGACGCGTCATGCACTCACGACACTACATCATAAATGAGTTTTATTGTGGTTCAATAATGACAAGTTACACATTAGTGGCAAGCGTCGGTGTTAGTGTTGACGCCGAGCAGCGGCAGCCACGCCCATGCAGCACACCCACCTGACCCAGGAAGCTGAGGCGTGCCTGGGGCGTCATCTGGCCGTTGCTGAGGGTCGGCGGCGCTTCAGGGGCTGAGGGCGCCGGGGCTTCGGGCGGCGGCTGCTCCGCTGGGGCTTCATGAAGGGTTTCCGCCGAGGCCTTGCCGGAGCTGTCAGCCTCGGGGCGGGGAGCGTCAGCCTCACACGAGGCGGCATCGTCTTGGGGCGGGCAGTCATTAGCCTTTTGGTTGGGGACATCGGCCGCCGGGTGAGGGGCCTCGGCCTCGACCTGCTGCCTGGGGGCATCCGCCTCTGGGTGGGGGGCGGCGGCATCACTCTCAGCGGCACAGGTGGTGCAGGAGAGCACGGAGGAGGAGGTGGCAGTGAAACAGGAGGAGGAGGTGGAGGAGCGGTCCTCGCAGGTGTCGCAGGCCGGAAGGGCGGGCGGCAGGGCGGGCTGGGCCTCGTGTCCCCGCTCCTCGTCCAGGTTGTCGCTGGACTTGATGCTGGACTTGGAGGTTCTGTGGGAGCCGCCCGAGGACCGCCGCCACGACCACCGCTCGGAGCCCGCCCGGGACTTGGCCTGAGACTCCTCTCCGCTGCTGCTGTGGCTGCGGGCGTCGCTGTGGGGGTCCAGGGAGGTGTAGCCGCACGAGAGCGACGTGAGGTCGTCGTGGAGGCCGTTGATGCTCAGTTCGCGGGAGGCGGCATCGTCCAGCACGCGGCTCAGCGAGGCAGAGTCGTCGTCTTCACCCATCATAGACGACGCGCACGACGACGACGCCGACGACCCGCTGTCATCGTCAATGAAGGGGATGGTGGAGTCGCCGCCGCCGCTGCCACTCCCTCCACCTCCACCGCCTCCACCGCCTCCGTCGCCGCCCCCCGCGCCGCCCTCCGCCGCGGACATGAGGCGGCGGGCGTCACGCGTGCGTCCCACCGACGCTCATGGCGGCGCCAACACGGTCGGCGGCAGTCACGGTGCGTCCCTCGGCCCGACGCGGCTGCTGTTGCTGCTGCTGCTGAGGCCCCGCTCCTCGACCTGCGGCCAGAGCGACGGTGACTCGTTAGTGTGGCTGAGCGGCGACCCGAGGCACGCCGCGGCACTCACCTGACGCCGCGGCCAGGCATCGATCCCGCCCTCGGAGAGAGAGAGAGAGAGAGAGAGAGAGAGAGAGAGAGAGAGAGAGAGAGAGGGGGGGGGGGGTGAAGTGTAACACTTTCCACCACCACCAGCATCACTACCCCGCCCCACCCCCGCCGCCGCCACCACCACCCGCGGCCCTCCACCACCACGCTTCACTCTGACCTCGACCCCAAGGTCAAGGACAACGCTGCCTTACTAGGTCAACTTTAACTTCACCTCCTGACATTCGAATTTCTATCGCTCCTCAAAGATACTGTGTCGAGTCTCCCTCCCGCCCCTCCCTCCCTCCCGTTCCCTCCCGCCCCTCCCGTCCTTCGCCTCGCACCTGTCTCTGCCCACGGCGTAGCGGCGGTGATTGGCCCGGCGGTGTGGGCGCCGCGCCGTGCCGGCCAATGGGTGGCGGCGGCCTGCAC
>NC_066545.1:11536570-11544070 GCF_024679095.1 Eriocheir sinensis | reverse complement strand
GTTGTGGTATTAGAGGAGGGGAGAAGAGGGGAGGGGGAGAAAAAGAAAGGGGAGGAAGACGAGAGGGGAAGTTGTGGTATTAGAGGAGGGGAGAAGAGGGGAGGAGGAAGAAAAGGAAGAGGAGGAAGAAGAGAGGGAGGCTGTGGTTTCAGTCCCTCCCGCCTCCCTTTCCTTCCTATCCTCCTCTACCCTCTCTTTCCTTATCCTACACTCCCTTCCATTAAAAACCTTCCCTTCCTTTCTCTCCCTTGCTCCCTTACCTTCCTCCTACCCTCCTCTACCCTCTCCTTCCTTACCCTACACTCCCTTCCATTAAAAACCCTCCCTTCCTTTCTCTCCCTTGCTCCCTTACCTTCCTCCTACCCTCCTCTACCCTCTCCTTCCTTACCCTACACTCCCTTCCACTAAAAACCCTCCCTTCTTTTGTCTCCATTCTCTTCCCCTTCTCTCCCTTGCTCCCTTATCTTCCTCCTACCCTCCTCTGCCGTTCCCTTCACTAGTCCCTTCCTTACCCTACATTTCCTCTCTTCCACTATAAAGAAAAATTATATAAAAAAATAATAAACAAGACGAAATAACGTCATAAAAAAAATAGACGTAAAAGAGAGGAAAGTTAAAACGTGGATCATCAAAGGCATTTCCTCTTCATTCATGCACACACACACACACACACACACACACACACACACACACACACACACGCAGGGCACTTAAGGCAACGCTTGGCAACACTGTTTTGACGGGACGAAGAAAAACAGAAACACTGGGAGGAGTATCTTAGTGAGGCATATTAACTCTCCCCCTCCTTCCCCTTCCTTTCTCTTCCCTTCCCCTTCCCTTTCCCTTTACATCTGTTCTCGCCCTCATATCCATCTTTATCTTCCCATTCCCTCCCCTTCTCCCTTTCCCTTCCCCCTTATCTTCCTCAGTTCCCTTTCCTCCCCCCTTCCATCTGTTTCTCCCCTCAAATCTATCTTTCTCCATCTTCCTCTTCCCTTACTTTCCCCCTTTCCTTTCCCTTCCCCTTCCTCTAACTACCCCTTCCGTCTGTTTCTCCCCTCAAATCTATCTTTCTCCATCTTTCTCTTCCCTTCCCTTCCCCTTCCTCTTAACTTCCTTTCCTTCCCTTTGACCCCTTTTCTACCTTTCCCTTCCCCTCATTCTCTACCCTTCCTCCCTCTTTCATCCCCTTCCCTCTGTCTCTTCACAATTCATCTTTATCACACTTATGTCTCGCCCCATTTCCTTCCACTGGCCCCCTTTCCTCCCCTTCCCTTCCCCTTCATTCTCTACCCTTCCTTCCCCTTTCATCACCTTCCCTCTGTTTCTGCTCCATAATTCATCGTTCTCACACTATATAACGTCTCCCCTTTCCTTCCCCTTGCCCCCTTTTCTCCCCTTCCCTTCATTCTCTACCCTTCCTCCCCCTTTCATCCCCTTCCCTCTCTCTGTCTCTTCTCCACAATTATTCATCTTTATCAAACTAATGTCCCTTCCCTTTCCTTTCCTTCCCCTTCCTTTCCCCTCATTCTCTACCCTTCCTCCCCCTTTCATCACCTTCCTCTCTCTATCTCTTCCACAATTCATCTTTCTCACACTAATGTCCCTTCCCTTTCCTTCCCTTCCCCTTCCTTTCCCCTCATTCTTTACCCTTCCTCCCCTCGCATCCCCTTCCCTTAATCTCTCCTCCACAATTCCTCATACTCACACCACATTGCGTCTCCCCTTGACCTTCCTGCGATAAGTCCATTTTTTCCCCTCATTCCCCTTCCTTAATCTCTTCCTCCGCTTCTCATTCCCCTCTCCATCCCTTCCCCTCTGACCCGTATATGCATGTTTAATATTTCTCACACCGCACCATATCTCTTCCCTTCCCATTCCCTTCCCCTCCCATTCCCCTACTTTCTCTTACTCATCCCCTTCCGTTTCTTTTAGTCACCGTACCATATCTCTTCCCTTCCCATCCCCCTACTTTCTCTTCTTCATCCCATTTCCCTTTCTTTTACTCACCGACCTGACCCATTCTTGAATATCCTCCTCTTCCCCTCAGAGTCCCCTTTCTCCCTTTTCTCTCCCCACAACAAGTTCCTCCTTCTTCTCCCCCATCAATTATTCTCCCTTCTTTCATACTCCCTTTCTCTCCCTCTGCGCCCTCTTCTTCGTCCCAGTATTCCCCTCTTCCCCTTCCCCTTCCTTCCCTTGGTTAGTCTCCCTCCTCGCTACGCCATGGCCTCAAACTTATCATAATCATCTCTCTCTCTCTCTCTCTCTCTCTCCAATACCCATTTTCCCCTTTACTCTCCTCCTCTCAGTTCAGCTTCAATCCCCACTATTCTCTCTCTCTCATATCACGAAGGCTATAGCTGACCAGTGGCCTAAAAATAATAAAAATAATAATAATAATAATAATAATAATAATAATAATAATAATAATGATACAAAAATAATTAGTCAAGTTTAATTATATATATGAAGAGAACGAAGACGAAAAAGTAAAACAACAAATAAAACAAAAACAAAAGGATGAAGATGGAAAAAAAGAAACAATAACAAAAAAATCTGAAAGCAAAAATAAAAAGACAAAAAGAAAATAAGCTAAATTAAACACCACCACCATCACCACCATCATCATTACCACCGCTACCACCACAATCACCACCACTATCACCAACACCATCACCACCACTATCACCAACACCATCACCATCAACAACAATTATCGCCTAACAACACACCATTTCTTGCACACACACACACACACACACACACACACACACACACACACACACACACACACACACACACACACACACACACACACACACACACACACACACACACACACACACACACACACACACACACACACACACACACACACACACACACACACACTCACAGTCACACACACACACACACACACACACACACACACACACACACACACACACACACACACACGTTTTTCTCCGTCATAAATCAAGAAAAGTGCTGGTTAAATACGAGAGAGAGAGAGAGAGAGAGAGAGAGAGAGAGAGAGAGAGAGAGAGAGAGAGAGAGACTCCCTCCCTCCCTTATCAACAGTGACCACCCACGCCCACCGCCACTCCCTCCAGCCAATCAGATTCCGAGTTAGATTCCCTTCCCTTCAAGCAGAGAGAGAGAGAGAGAGAGAGAGAGAGAGAGAGAGAGAGAGAGAGAGAGAGAGAGAGGGGGGGCGGTTGAGAGCATATATAGAGAGGGACAAACGGAAAATGAGAGAGAGAGAGAGAGAGAGAGAGAGAGAGAGAGAGAGAGAGAGAGAGAGAGAGAGAGAGAGAGTATTGCAAAACAGTTGTCTTTCCTAAGTAGCTCAAAAACACGAAAAGAAAAAAAAAAACAGAGAAAGAATTAAACCACATCCCGTTAAAGTAATTTCACACGATATGAACTTCACCCCAGAGAGAGAGAGAGAGAGAGAGAGAGAGAGAGAGAGAGTGGTGCCAAGTGCATGAAAGCAAAAGAGGCACCAAGTCAGTCTCTCTCTCTCTCTCTCTCTCTCTCTCTCTCTCTCTCTCTCTCTCTCTCTCTCTCTCTCTCGCTTCTGATCGTGGTACGTCCGATAGTGAGAAGAGTGATAGAGGAGGAGGAGGAGGAGGAGGAGGAGGAAGAGGAGGAGAAAATGACAAGGAGAAAACAAATTGGAAATGGTGAAAAACGAGGAGGAGGAAGAGGAGGAGGAAGAGAGGGAAACATGGAAAAGGAGGAGGAGGAAGAAGAAGAGGAAGAGGAGGAGGAGGAGAAAGACATGATGATAATAATAATAATGATAATAACTAACAAAAACAATAAAAAAAAGAAGAAGAAGAAGAAGAAGAGGAGGAGGAGGAAGAAGGAGAAAAAGAGGAAGAAAATGAAGAAACTGAAGTAGAAGAAGAAGAAAAAGAAGAAGAAAAAGAAGAAGGAGGAGGAGAACAACAACAACAACAACAACAACAACAGGACGTTCAAAAATGCAAGAAAAATAAATAAATGAAAATAACGTTACAGACCCTCATCCAAATAAAAATAATAAATAAAACGTGAATAATAACAAAGACAACAAAAGGTCAGGCCAGCACGGAGGTCAACTTAGGTCATCCGGGGTCAAAGGTCACGCGGGGGATATTGTCATTCTTCTTCACCCTTATCTTCTTTAACGCTCTCTCTCTCTCTCTGTGTTTATCTATCTATCTTTCTATCTATCTGTTTTTCTATCTTATTCTATCATTATTTCCTTTATTAGTTCATTTACTTCTTTCTCTCTTTCGTACATTAGCATTTTTTTCCTTTCTTTAGTCTCTCTCTCTCTCTCTCTCTCTCTCTCTCTCTCTCTCTCTCTCTCTCTCGTCGAAATAGAAAGAAGGAAAGAGAAAAGAGAAGAGAAAAATATGGAGGAAAAGAAAGAGAAAAAAAATCTGGGTGTTGCAGGATGAGGGTTAGAGCAAAGAAAAATGTGTGTGTGTGTGTGTGTGTGTGTGTGTGTGTGTGTGTGTGTGTGTTCTTCTTTTCTCTCTCTCTCTAATTCTGACCCTCTCGTTTTCACTAATAAAAAAAATATTAAAGATGAAAAAAAAAAACTTGACTGACCAGATCCACACACGCGCCCATAGAGAGAGAGAGAGAGAGAGAGAGAGAGAGAGAGAGAGAGAGAGAGAGAGAGAGAGAGAGAGAGAGAGAGAGAGAGAGAGAGAGAGAGAGAGAGAGAGTTTATATTGCCCCTACTCCCTTAAGAAATGGCCACACACACACACACACACACACACACACACACACACACAGACCACGCCTTTTCTTTTTTTCTTTCTTTATTTTTCAGACTGAATAGTGACCACCCGCTCTTACCTCACTCATACTTCGCCCCCCACCCCCACCCCTCCCCCCCTCCCCCCAACCCCACCCCACCCACCCACACAGACAGACAGACAGACAAGCCTAACCACCCTTTAAGCCTGAATTTATGGGTGGGTGGGTGGGTGGAAGAGGAGGAAGGAAGAAGAAGAAGAAAAAGAAGAGGAAGAAGAAGAAGAAGAAGAAAAAGAAAAAGAAGAAGAAGAAGAAGAAGAAGAAAAAGAAGAAGAAGAAAAAGAAGAAGAAGAATAGAATAAAAAGAATAAGAAGAATGATAATAAGATGATGATGAAGAAAAGATGAAAAAGAAAAACAAAAAAGAGAAACGAACGAGGAAAAGAGGAGGAGGAGGAGGAGGAGGAGGAGGGGGAGGTCAGACTTGCATAATTTTTTTCCGCTTTACATAAAACGAATCTTTTTTTTATTTCTTCAAAGGGATTTTTCATGGAGCTTTTTTTTCTTCCTTGATCCAATTCGTGTGAGAGAGAGAGAGAGAGAGAGAGAGAGAGAGAGAGAGAGAGAGAGAGAGAGAGAGAGAGAGAGAGAGAGAGAGAGAGAGAGAGAGAGAGAGAGAGAGAGAGAGAGAGAGAGTAATGTGTCGTTACGTGAGGTTAATTATGTTACCTGAGAATAGCATTAACTTTCACCTTGTTTACCTGTCCTCACCTACTTACCTGTGTGTGTGTGTGTGTGTGTGTGTGTGTGTGTGTGTGTGTGAGTGTATTGACCTGTCTGCCTACCGTGTTTGTGTCTGTCTGTCTGTATTTCTTTCTCTTTCTTTCTTCGCTTCTGTCTGTCATTCTTTGTCCTTCTTTTTCTTTCTTTCTTTCTTTCTTTTCCGTCTGTCTGTCTGTGTGTGTGTCTGTCTGTGCCTTAAATATATAGTCGCTATCCTCGACACGTACGAAGTAAATTAATGAAAATAAAATATGTATAATAAATAAAGGAATACGAAGGAATGAAAAAATACAGTAAAAATAAATATGTGAATCAGTAAAATGTAATGCAATATATAAATAAATATAAATAAAAAACGCATGAAATCACAAGAAATACTATAAACAAACACAAACAAACAAACGAACGAACAAATAAGGAAAACGTATGGAAAAAAAAACGTAAGAAATAAAGACAAAATAGAAATAAAACAAATAAAACAAATAAAACGAATAAAACAAATACAGAAAGAAACAAAAAAAATAAAGAAAAAAAACAGAAAATAAAAAAGAAAAAACAAAAACAAAACAAATGACAACAAATCAGAACAAAACAAAGAAAACAAACAAAAGGCCCAAGGTGTACGCGCGTTGCTGAGTGATTAAGAAGAAAAGGTGGTGTTCCCAGGTGAGGGGGGAGGGGGGGGAGGGGGGGGAGGGGGTAGGTAGACAGGTACGCACAGGTGGGTCACTGATTGCCTGATTACGTGACCCAGACGAGAGGAAAAGTGATAAAGACAGAGATAAAGGTGCAGGAGGAGGAGGAGGAGGAGGAGGAGGAGGGGGAGGTAGAAGAAGATAAAAAGGTAGAAGAAGAAGGAGGAGGAGGAGGAGAAAAAGAAGACGAAGAAGGGTAAGATGCGGAGGAATAGAAAAAAAAAAAAGAAGAGGGGGAGGAAGAGGAGCAGAAAAGAAGAAGAAGAAGAATGATGAAAAATTACAGAACAACAACATGAACAAAAACAGCAACAATATGAGGAGAGGAAGCGGAGGAGGAGGAGGAGGAGGAGGAGGAGGAGGAGGAGGAGGAGGAACAATACTTATAATTATCTCCCCAACAACCTTCACCTCTCTAAACCCAGTGGGGAGGAGGAAAGGGGAGAAGAGGAGGAAAGGGAGGAAGGGAAGGGGAAGAAAGAGGAGGAAGGGAAGGGAAGGGAAGAAGGAGGGGAAGGGGGGAAAAGGGGAGGAAGAGAAGGAAAGAGAAAGGGGAAGGAAAGGGAGGAAGGGAAGGGGAGGAAAGGGGAGGAAAAGGGAGGAAGGGAAGGGGAGAAGGAGGGGAAGGGGGGAAAAGGGGAGGAAGAGAAGGAAAGAGAAAGGGGAAGGAAAGGGAGGAAGGGAAGGGGAGGAAAGGGGAGGAAGGGAAGGGAAGGGGAGGAAAAGGGAGGAAGGGTCAAGGGCAGAAATTAAGTGGCATAGATCTTATTTCTCTCTCTCTCTCTCTCTCTCGTAAATTAGGTTGAAGTCATTAGCGTCAAAGAATTAATTGGGAAAACAGTGAAGGGCGAGGAATCGTTGTTGTTGTTGTTGTTGGTTGACTGACTAACTGACTGACTGACATAACTGGATCGCTGACTGACTTTCTTGACTGGCAAAAAAAACGAACTTATTGACTTACTGATTGACTGACTGACTGACTGGATGGCTAACTGACTGACTGACATAACTGGATCGCTGACTGACTTTCTTGACTGACAAACAAACGAATTTATTGACTTACTAACTCACTGACTGACTGACTGGATGGCTAACTGACTGGCTGACTAACTTACTGACTGACTGACCGACTGACTAACTGGATGCCTGACTGACTTAATATCTGACTAACTTACTGACTGACTGGTAGGTTGCTCAAAGACACCAACAGAGGCGAGACTGTCCTTATGTGTGTGTGTGTGTGTGTGTGTGTGTGTGT
>NC_066545.1:11526570-11531570 GCF_024679095.1 Eriocheir sinensis | reverse complement strand
CATTAGAACCTGATCATTTCCAGGGGTAGTTTTATGACCCTGGTGGTGGTGGTTTGACCCATCTTCTGCACCAACGAGAACCTGTAAAAACCACTCATTACAACCTGATTCATCTCCATGTCGCCCTTTGAGAATAGTTGATGTGAGGGAGCGGTGGAAGGGTCTGACAGCACCGACATTAGTGTTATGAAGACAGTGAGAGAATGGGACGAGATGATGATAAAAAATAATGATAAGAGGTTTTAGTGTTAGAAGGACAAGGAAAGAAAGATGAATAAGAAAGGATGTGACATAATACGAATGTTGATGAGGTTGTTTGTTGTTTGAGTGTGATGGAAAAAGAATGAAGGAAAGGAAGAAAGGGAAGACAAAAAACAAGACTAATGATTGACGTTTTTGGATTTTACGGACTAGGAATGAAAGAAAAAAAAAGGGAAATGGCGGTAATACGAATAATGATGACGAAGTTGTTTGGGTGAGATGAAAAAAAAGAATGAAGGAAAGGAAGAAAGGGAAGACAAAAAACAAGACTAATGATTGAAATTTTTGGTGTTTTAAGGACTAGGAAAGAAAGAAAAAAAGGGAAATAACGGTAACACGAATAATGATGACGAAGCAGTTTGGGTGAGATGAAAAAAAAAGAATGAAGGAAAGGAAGAAAGGGAAGACAAAAAACAAGACTAATGATTGAAATTTTGGGTATTTTAAGGACTAGGAATGAAAGAAAAAAAGGGGGAATGACGGTAACAGGAATAATGATGACGAAGCAGTTTGGTGAGATGAAAAAAAAAGAATGAAGGAAAGGAAGAAAGGGAAGACAAAAAACAAGACTGATTGAAATTTTTGGTGTTTTAAGGACTAGGAAAGAAAGAAAAAAAGGGGGAATGACGGTAACAGGAATAATGATGACGAAGCTGTTTGGGTGAGATAAAAGAAGAATGAAATGAATAGAAAGGGAAACAAAAAAAAGAGACGGTAATACATCTCCGCTAGTTCTTCTCCCCTGCTAGTTGCTGTCCATATCCGCCTTTCTTCCGGCCCTTCGTATGGAGCATGCATCCATGTGGGGGCTCTCCTCACACAGCTCTTTCTGACAGAGTGGAGGCAAGGCTCTTCGTCTCATCAGAAAAAAAAAAAAAATAGTGACGTTGTGTTGTTAGTGTTACGAAGTCGAGGGAATGAAGGAGGGGCGGAGGGCGTGACGGTAAATGATATAAATAAAACTGGCGTAATTTTGGTGACAGAGAAAAGGAAAGAAAGAAAGAAAGAAAGAAAGGGAAGTGGAGAAAATACGAATAATGATGAGATTGTGATAGTGTAAAAGAGTAAAAGGAGGGAAAAGGAGGAAGTGAAGATAAATGAAGTAAAGAATAGGAAGAAAGAAAGAAAGAAAGGAAGAAAGAAAGGGAAGTGGAGAAAACACGAATAATGATGAGATTGTGATAGTGTAATAGAGTAAAAGGAGGGAAAAGGAGGAAGTGAAGATTAGTGAAGTTAAGAAAAGAAAGAAAGAAAGAAAGAAAGAATAGAAAGAAAGGGAAGTAGAGAAAACACGAATAATGATGAGATTGTGATAGTGTAATAGAGTAAAAGGAGGGAAAAGGAGGAAGTGAAGATTAGTGAAGTTAAGAAAGAAAAGAAAGAAAGTAAGAAAGAATAGAAAGAAAGGAAGTTAAGGAAATACAAAAAAATGATGAAATTGTGAAAGTGTAAGAGTCAAAGGAGGGAAAAGGCGGGAATGAAGATAGATAATAAAGTAGAGGAAGAAAGAGAGAGAAAGAAAGCAGGAGAGAGAAGAAAGAAAGGGAAGGGAAGGATTTACGAATAATAATGAAGTTGATTTAGCGTTACCAAAGCAAACGAGGGAAAGGCGAGTGAAGAAAAGTAATAGAAGTAAAGAAAAGAGAGAAGGAAAGAAAGAAAGAATGGAAAGAAAGAAAGGGAAGTGGAGGAAATACGAATAACGATGATGAAACTGTTTAAGTGTTACCAAACCAAACGAGGGAAGAAAAGAAAACAGAAGAAACGGGAGGTAAAAAAAACAAAACAGAGCTGACGTTTACTCTTCCTGATAAAAGAAAGAAAAAGAAAAAAAGAAGAAAGAATGAGGGAAAATAAATAAGAGAAAAAGAAATAGATAAAGAAAAGGAAAACAAGCGCTAGGGTCGTAATCTGAGACATTTCGCCGCACAAGAACACATATTTGACAAGGCTTTCGTAGGAGTTGTGGGCATTTCCAGGGGTAGTTTTATGACCCTGGTGGTAGTATGACCCTTCTTCCGTACCATGAACCTAAAGGAACACTCATTAGAACCCGACTGACCCCCCAAGAACACATATTTGACAAGGCTTTCGTAGGAGTAGTGGGCATTTCCAGGGGTAGTTTTATGACCCTGGTGGTAGTCTGACCCTTCTTCCGTACCATGAACCTAAGGAAACACTCATTAGAACCCGACTGACCCCCCAAGAACACATATTTGACAAGGCTTTCATAGGAGTTGTGGGCATTTCCAGGGGTAGTTTTATGACCCTGGTGGTAGTCTGACCCTTCTTCCGTACCATGAACCTAAAGAAACACTCATTAGAACCCGATTGACCCCCTCTTTGACCTTTAGAAATAGCTGATGTGATACCAGCCTTATAAAAGTTGCAAATGGTGACGTTGTGTTAGTGTTACGAAGCCGACGGTATGAAGGAAAGGCGGGAGTGTCAATGGTATAAATAGACCTGACGTCGTTTTGGGTGTGATAAAATAATAACATGAAGTCTGCGTCACAGGAAGCGAGATAATAATAATGAGATGACGTCGCAATTGTCTCTCAGAAATCTCTCGGTCTTACGTGAGAATGGGAGAGGAAAGGAAGGTTGTGGAGTGCTTGTTTGTTTTCTCGCTTGCTTGTTTGTTGTGCTTTGAGGAGGTTGAGTACTCTGGCTATATAGCGACAGATAGATAGATATAGATTTTTTTTTTTAACTACAAAGGAGACAGCTCAAGGGCACAAAACAAAGGGAAACTAAAAAATAAGCCCACTACTCGCTGCTCCTAAAAAGAATCCAAAGAGGTGGCCGAAAGAGAGGTCAATTTCGGGAGGAGAAATTGATAGAAATAGATAAATAGGTAGATAGAGAGAGATAAAGGAGAAAAGAAAGGGAGAAGGGGAAAGAAAGGAAGGAAGAGGAGGAGAAAGGGAAGAGAAAGAGAAAGAAAGAGAAGAAAGAAAGGGGGAGGGAAATGAGTTGGGAAAAAGGGAAGGAATAGGAAGAGAGAAAAATGGAGGAGGGGGAAGGAGAAGAAGGGAAGGAGGGGGAAGAAAGAAAGACTGAGAAAAAAAGAAAGGGGGAAGTAAGAAGAGAAAGAAAGTTGAAGAAAGGAAGAGAAAGAATGAAAGAATGAAAGGAGGAGGGGAAGAAGGGAAGGAGGGAAAATAGATAGAGATAAATAGACAGATAGATGAATGGATGAAGGTGTGTGTGTGTGTGTGTGTGTGTGTGTGTGTGTGTGTGTGTAACAGGACATGGATGAGTGACGTGTGTGTGTGTGTGTGTGTGTATAACAGGACGTGGGAAAGACAGGTGACGTGTGTGACGGAGGCGTGACTTGACTTGAGGGTTGTGTCACTATGCCTCCTCCTCCTCCTCCTCCTCCTCATCATCATCATCATCATCATTATCACCATCATCATCATCATCATCTATTCTTTTAACTTCCTCGTTTTCTTTTTCCTCAATTTCATCCTCATCATCTTCCCTCTCTCTCCCCCTTATCTATTTCTTACCCTCCATTTTCTTCTTTCTTTCTGGTTTTCTTTATCTTTCTCTCTGTCCTCTCCTTCTTCCCCTCCTCTTTTCTTTCTTCCCCTTCGTTTTCTCCTCTTTCTTTGTTTCCCCTCTTCCTTTCTACCCTCACCTCCTTCCCTTCTTCTCCTTTCCCTCCATCTTTCTTTCTTTCATTCTTTCTTTTCCATATTTTTTCCCTTCTTCTCCTCCTTTCTTTCTTTTCTTTCTTTCCCCTCCTCCTTCCATTCTAATTCTTCCCCTCCTGCTCCCTCTTCCCTTCTTTCACTTTTTTTCCCCTCCTTTCCTCCTCCTCCTTGTCCTTCTTCCCTTCTTCTCCTTCCCCTTCTCTCTTTATTTCCTCTCCTTCTTCCCTTCTTCTTTTCCTTCCCCTCCATCTTTCTCTCTCTTTCTTTCTGTCATTCCCCTTCCTCCTCGTCTACCACTTCAGCGTCACGCCCGCAATGCGTCACACTCAAGGGCCCCCGTCACGAGGCTCTCCACCAGTACCTCGGAGGCCGCCCGTGTGTGTGTGTGTGTGTGTGTGTGTGTGCCACCCCAGGGCGTCCCGTTCTGGCCCCGCATACACCAAGAAGATCGTGACTGACAGACTGACACACACACACACACACACACACACACACACACACAGAGCATATAGGTAACCCCCCCCCCTTCACCTTCATCATACAAACAAACAAAGCATGGATGGATACTCCCTTCCCCCCACCCAGCAACCCCTTCACCTCCCTCTCCTCCACCCATTCATCCCTTCCCTTCTCCCTCCCCCCTTTATCCTTTCTCTCATCCCTTCCCCCCTCCCCCTTTCCCTCCCCTTCCCAACCAACACAAAGAAAGAAAGAAAACACATCATCAGAGAAAACTATTTACAACTCAAGATATTTGGGCGAGACATATCACCCCTTCCCTTCCCCCAACTTCCCCCTCCATCCCCTTCCCCATTCTATATACTCCCCTCCACCCCGTTCTCCCTTCCCCTTGTTCTCACCATCCCAACAGAGGGCATGAAGCGGGTATCCTGTCCCCTCGTGTCCTCTTATGGCAACAGAAACAGAGGTCGGTATTTTAAGACATTTTCAATTCAAACATCAACAATTTCTAAAGGTCAAAGAGGGGGTCAATCGGGTTCTACTGAGTGTTTCTTTAGGTTCACGGTACAGAGGAAGGGTCAGACTACCACCAGGGCCATAAAACTACTCCTGGAA
>NC_066545.1:11424070-11521570 GCF_024679095.1 Eriocheir sinensis | reverse complement strand
CAAAGAGAAATAAGACCTACATACCTATTTCGCTTCTTGGGTCTAGTGAGTGTTTCTGATTCCCGCTGTGCCAAAAGAAGGAAAAAAAAAAAGAAGGGGGTATATTTCGCTCCTCTAGTCTATTATATATATATATTTTTTTTAGACCTGCCAAAGAGAAATAAGACCTACATACCTATTTCGCTTCTTGGGTCTAGTGAGTGTTTCTGATTCCCGCTGTGCCAAAAGAAGGAAAATAAAAAAGAAGGGGGTATACTTCGCTCCTCTAGTCTATCATATATATATTTTTTTTTTAGACCTGCCAAAGAGAAATAAGACCTACATACCTATTTCGCTTCTTGGGTCTAGTGAGTGTTTCTGATTTCCTCTGCGCCAAAAGAAGAAGAAAAAAGCAAGCTATATGTTTCACTCCTTAGGTCTATTTTTTTTCTTATTCCTGTCAAAAAGAAATAAAACATGCAATATATTTCACGACTTTTGTCTAGTGAGTGCTTCTGTTTCTCTGTGCCAAAAGAGGAAGAAAAAATGATAGCTCTTGTATACTGCGCTTCTTGAGTCTGTTGACCTTTGTTATTGTTGTTGTTGTTGTTTTTATTTCGAAGACGTGTAGAGTGATTTGAATTTTCCATCTCAAAGCAAAATTAATTATCAAAGTTATATATTTCGCTTCCTGAGTCTGTTTTTCTTGTGTCTGTGAGGGTTTTTTTTTTTTTTTTTATCTTATTTCGAACACGTAGTGAGTGAATTTAATTTCGTCAAGATAAAATTAAATGTCAACGTTATATATTTCGGTCTGTGGGTCTGTTATATTTATTTCGAAGTCGTAGTGAGTTAATTTATTATTTTTTCATGACAAAGAAATTAAAACAAGGCTACAAATTTTCCTTCTTGGGTCTGTTGTTTTCATTTCAAAGTCACAAAAAATGCGGTATATTAAAATAGTTTAGTCAGTCTTCTTTTTTTTTTTTTTGTAAGTCACTCCCCAATGCGACGGAGATGAGCACCGAGGCCACGCGCAGCTATAGCGTATGCCCCCAACTTGACCTTTTTACTCCCTTAAACTTGAAAGACATATATTTTGTTTAGTTCTGCTGCTCATTTTTAATTCACAGAAAGACGGAGGTGTTAATATTCCTTCCTCATTAGTCAAGTCACTCCCTAACATTAAACGCAATAAATCTTCTCTACTTTTGTTATTCCCTTCAAAGTCACACACAAACTGAAGTATTTAAATCAATTCATCATTATTATAAACAGTTTCATCACTTGTCTAGTCTATTTATTTCTTTGCTTGTCGCTCCCCCAAAATCAAACGCCATATATTTTGTTTACTTTTAATCTCGTCTACGTAAAATTATCCATCACAAACACACACACAAAAAAAAAAGAAAAAAACATGTAAAGCATAAACGGTTTAGCTTTTTTTCTTTTTCTTTTTCATTATAATCTAGTCGAGTTAGATTTCTCCGCGGCCAAAAAAGGGAAAGCGGGGTAAAAATTGCTTCAAGCCAGGTAAGTCAATTTCGGTGAGTCACCCCAAAAAAAGCCAGGTATATACACATTATTTTCCGGGCACACACACACACACACACACACACACACAGAGGCCACACTTTTTCACACTCATCACTCATATATACAAGAGTAATAATAATAATAATAATAATAATAATAATAATAATAATAATAATAATAATAATAATAATAATAATAAAAACTGGTAATGATGCCTCAAAGATACCAAAAAGAGCACCACCACCACCACTACCACCCCCACCTCCAACAACAACAACAACAACAACAACCGGTCTGACTCCACCGCTTCAGTACATCAATGAGGATCTTCTGGCGTGGACTTAACAAACTCCTGTGGTTCGGCCTATTATGGAATGCGCGGCGTGAGGGTGCCCGCTGCAAGCCTCAGTAGTACCCACAGTACCCAGAAGCACCTCGTAAATACATGTTTTCCTCAGGTCAGCGCGGCATCACTCAGGTATCGAGGCACATGTCCAACCGAAACTGACCCTCTCTTTTGACCTCTCGAGCTGATATATTTTTTTTCGTGGAACAGCGCCTAGCAAGCTTTTTCTGTTTTCTGTTTGTTTCTGACCTCTCGTAGCTACTGACTTATTTTCGTGGAACAGCGTCTTTCTATTTCTTTCTATTTCTATTTCTTTCTATTTTATTCTATTTTCTATTTTCTGTTTGTTTCTGACCTCTCGTACTAACTTATTTTCCTGGAACGGCGCCAAGCAAGCATTTCCTGTATTCTGTTTATGTTGCCCTTGAGTTGCTTCCACGGCTGTAAAAAAAAAAAAAGAAGTAATACAGCCACCTCAGCACTCCTTGCATCACGCTCCGCTTACTCGGCACTCACTATATAATTTGGCGACAAAGAAATTTGCTACAGCTTCATGATGTGAATTAAAAAAAAACTGTTGTCTGATGATTTCTTTTGTTCGTTTTCTAAAGAGATATTATGGATGGAAGATATCGCCATCATTACCTTCTTCAGTCATTACTAGTCCACTGCACGACAAAGGACTCTCTCTATAGGGCGCCCCACGGTCTGCGGCACCCTCAGACGGAACCAGGGACCTGCAGCAGACTTAGGGCCATATTTTTAAACATTTCTGCGCCCAAGAACACGTAATTTACTAGTCTTTCGTTGGAGTTTAGGGCATTTCCAGGGGTGCTTTTATGACCCTGGTGGTAGTCTGACCCTTCTTCTGTACCGTGAACCTAAAAGAACACTCATTAGAACTCTATTAACCTCCTTTTTGACCTTTAGAAATAGTTGGTATGAGGGGTGGGAGCATCTGACAATACCAACCTAAGGCCCGTATTACTAAACATTTTGTCGTCTAAGAGTAAGAACACATATTTGACAAGGTTTTCATAGCAGTTTGGGACATTTCCAGGAGTAGTTTTATGGCCCTGGTGGTAGTTTGACTCTTCCTCTGTGCCGTGAACCTAAAGAAACACTCATTACAACCGGATTGACCCTCTCTTTGACCTTTAGAAATAGGTAATGTGAGATGCCAAGATGTCATTTAATATCGACCTTACTAAGGGCCGTATTACTGAACATTTTGTCGTCCAAGTTCACATATTTGACAGGGCTTTCGTAAGAGTTTTGGGCATTTCCAGGAGTAGTTTAATGACCCTGGTGGTAGTCTGACTCTTCTTCTGTACCATGAACCTAAAGAAACACTCATTAGAACCCGAATGATCCCCTCTTGGACATTTAGAACTAGCTGATGTGAGATGTGAAAGTCTCTTATAATACCGACCTAAATTTCTTGAGTCTATACTGCAGGTTGAAGAGACTCTACACTTAACCTAACCTAACCTAACCTAACCTAACCTAACCTAACCTAACCTAACGAAAACCCAAACAGTTATCTTCATACACGCGGCAGGCAGCAACTTATGGCAAAAATTCAAACAAGAGTAAAAGAAGTAAAGATAAGGGAGGAAATGACGAAAGGGAAGAGGCAAATGAAGGGAGGTAGAGGGGAAGAAAGGAGACATGGAAGGGAAGAAAAGCAACTTACAGCAAAAATTAAACAAGTGTAAAAGAAGTAAAGAAGATAAAGGAGGAAATGACGAAAGGAAGTAGAGGGAAAAGAGGAAGGAAAAAAAAGGAGGCATTGAAGGGAGGAAAAGGAACTTACAGCAAAAATCAACACAGAAGGACCTCAATTAACTAGATAGAAAGTCTCCCTACAATGGAAGTATATATGAACTTACTGAGTACACACAAACACACACACACACACATACATAACGACTGCCTGTTTGAGTTATAGTTCGATAAGGTTAAAAGGGCAACTTATAACACTCGACAGGCAGCAATCATTAGTATGCAAATCCAGGTATGCAAATCCAATCACACAGACGAGAAAAAATGGGGAATACATTGGCAGCGGGCAACGGAGAGTCAATCTTCCTCGAGCCATTACGAGCTGGCCCTAAAATCTGTTTCGGCACTCGGGTCAAGAAATACTGAAATGAGATGAAGTGGAGGAAGGAAGTAGGTGGATGGAGGGAAAGGAAATGATTAAGAAAGGAAAGGGGAAGTAGAGGACACAGAGATAAGGAGGAGGAGGAGGAGGAGGAAGTGGAGAGGAAAAGAATGAAAGGTTGAGAGAAAAAATAGAGGAAGTGGAGGAAGGAAGTAGAGAGATGGAGGGAAAGGAAAACGGCATAAAGGAAGGAAGAGGAGGAGGAGGAAGGAGAGAAGATATAGAGGAGGAAATGAAGGGGAAGAGGCAAATGAAAGGAGGTAGAGGGAAAAAAAAGTGGAGTATAGAAGGGAGAAGAGAGGGAAAAGGAAGGGAAATAAAAAATGAGGATAGTAAAGGAAGGCAAAGGAAGAAAGGGAAGGAAAGAAGAGACAGAACGGGATGAAGGAAGGAGAGGAGAAGGAGGAGGAGGCAAGTGAAGGAAGGAGAGGAACGAAGGCAAACTGATAGAGAAGGAAGAAGAATGAATGAAGTGAAGGAAGAAGGAAAATGATACAGGGGAAGGAAGGGAGAATGGGATGAAGGAAGTGAGGAGAAAGAAGAAGGAAAGGGAGAAGGCAAAGGAAGATAGAGGAGGAAAGAAAGGAGAGGCAGAAGGGAATGAATGAAGTGAAGGAACCAGAAGGGAGAAGGCAAAGGAAGATAGGGAGGGAAGAAAGGAGAGGCAGAAGGGAACTGAAGTGAAGGAAGAGGATGCAGGGGGAAAGGGGGGGAGATAAGGGGGTGGAGGAGGGAAGGGAGAGAGGGAGGGGAGACAGGAAGGGAGAGGCTGCATGTGTCCAAGTGAGTGTGCTAATCAAAGTTACCTGAGCCCACCTTGTTTACGAGTGCTGCCAGGTGAGGTGACTGACTGACTGACTGGATGGATGGCTGACTGACAGGTGTTGACTAAGTGACTGACTGATTGACTGAGAGGGTGACTGATGACTGGCTGGCTAAGTGTAAGACTGTATGATTGGTTAACTAACTGACTGACTGACTGGCTGGATGGCTGACTGACAGGTGTTGACTAAGTGACTGACTGATTGACTGAGAGGGTGACTGATGACTGGCTGGCTAAGTGTAAGACTGTATGATTGGTTAACTAACTGACTGAATGACTGATAGATTAGTTTACTGACTGGTTGGTTGAATAACTGACTGATTGACTGAAAGGTTGAATGGCGACTGGCTGACTAACTGTAAGACTAGATTGACTGACTGACTGACTGATTGACTAACGGACGGACGGATAGACTGACTGACTAACTAATTGACTAGCTGCCTAACTAATGCTAAATTGACTGACTGGATAATTGACTAACTTACTGACTGAGTGACTGACTGACTGACATACCAATTGATTGACTGAATGACTGACTGACTGATTGATTAACTGAGTGACTGATTGACTAGCTTGTTGGCTGAGTAACTGACTGACTGGTTGGTTGAGTTACTGAATGACTGATTAACTGACAACTGACTGAATAAATGAATGACTGAATGAATGAAATTTGACTGAGCTGAATAACTAAACACAACAATTACCTGACAAGACAGCGACCTCGTGTGTGTGTGTGTGTGTGTGTGTGTGTGTGTGTGTGTGTGTGTGTGTGTGTGTGTGTGTGTGTGTGTGTGTGTGTGAGACAGCTGTTCGTCTTACTCAGGGTTTGATGTGGCGCATGTCCTAGGCCCCCCCCCTCCCCCCCCCCTCTCTCTCTCTCTCTCTCTCTCTCTCTCTCTCTCTCTCTCTCTCTCTCTCTCTCTCTCTCATGACATATACGAAAAAATGCTACACAGACGCACGCGTTACCTCCACCCCCCCTTCTCTCTCTCTCTCTCTCTCTAATGGCTTACACGAAAAATGCTACGGAGATACACGCATTACCTCTCTCTCTCTCTCACTCGGCACCACTGCACGCCGCCAGCTCAACCGTTTTTTTTTTCTTTTTTCTCTCTTTTTCTCGTCTCTCGCGTTGACGGACGGACGAGGAAAAACATTAGACTTCACCTGATATCTCTCTCTCTCTCTCTCTCTCTCTCTCTCTGATGAATACAACACCACTCAGCTTTAAACAGAGACGCCGAACGCTTGATCAAACATATACTTAAGCTCAATACAAAAGCTATAATACAAAGGACAATAGATCAAATAAAAGAAAGAAAGAAAGAAAAATAAAAGAAAGGAAGAAAACAAGTAATAAATGGATTCAACGCTAATAATACAAAGGGCAATGGATCAAAGAAAGAAGAGAAAGAAGAGAAGGAAAGAAAGAAAACAATAAATTATCAAAACTAATAATACAAAGGGCAATAAAAGAAAGAAAGAAAGAAAACGTATAATAAATGGATGAACACTAATAATATATAGGGCAATACATCAAATAAAAGAAAGATAGAAAGTAAGAAAGGGAAATAGAATAAAGAAAGAAAGAAAGAAAGAAAGAAAACATAATAAATGGATGAACGTTAATAATACAAAAGGCAAAAGACCAAAGGAAGAAAGAAAGAAAGAAAAGCAAAATAAATAGTAAAGTGGATCAGAGGTAAACACAAGCCGCCTCTGGAAGCTACGGAGACAGCGGAAGCTAAACAAAGAACAGTGAAAGTGGGTTATAGAAAATGAACGCTGGACTAGACACTGGACGCTAAACTGCACGCTCGTCACTGTACGCTTGATAAGAGATGAACGACAGATTGAACACTGGATATTAAAGTTGAACGCTAAACTGAACGCTCGTCACTGTATGCTTGATAAGAGATGAACGACAGATTGAACACTGGATATTCACTGTACGCTTGATAAGAGATGAACGACAGATTGAGCACTGGATATTAAAGTTGAACGCTAAACTGAACGCTGGCTAAAAATTGAACGCTAGACACAGAACGTTAGATAAGTCGAAGGTTAAACTGAACGCTAGATTGATCACAGGATAAACACAGCAATAGACATGAAACGGTTTTTTTTTTTTTTTTTTTTACAGCAAAGGAGACGGCTCAAGGGCAACAAAAAGAGCTCCCTTAATAGACAAAAGTAAAGAGTGGCTGATTGCATTCCCTTGTTTGTTTATATTTATACTTATTTATATAGCACTTTTTAGTCTCTCTTAAAATTGCTAAATGCTTTCTAACACATACAATGAACGCTACACTCTGAACGCTCTACATACCCAAACATTGAACCCTAGACAGACATTGAACGGTAAGGAAAACACTGCAGCTAAACGAGACACAATGAACGCAAGATACGGACAATTAAAACTTTGAATATAGAACTTTTATTAAACGTGTAGAGAGCCACGATCGTTCACCCAAAGCTAAATCTTACTCATCGAAAACCTGACCTGTGCTACAAGTGTGTGTGTGTGTGTGTGTGTGTGTGTGTGTGTGTGTGTGTGTGTGTGTGGTGACGCCTACACACACGCAAGCACGCCCGTAGGCAAGCACCCGCACCCACACGCACGCTTAGTCGAGACGAGTTTGCACGCACAACCCAACACGACCCCAAATGTACCCAAATGCCGCACACTCAACACACACGACACAAAATGTACCCAATTGAGAACACAAAGACTTCGGTTAGTACCATTTTTAAGAGGGCTGAAGAGTGCCAAATAAATATGAGTAAATATAAACAAACAAGGGAAAGCAATCAAATGAAGATGTATATATAAGATATATTCTGTGTGTGTGTGTGTGTGTGTGTGTGTGTGTGTGTGTGTGATTCACCACGGCCTGATCACGAATTGGACTTTCTTTCACAAGCAGGCATCCTCACGACGTGAGCAAGTGCTCATTATTGTCGATCTCTGGGTACTGCCAGGACCTCACACACCACACACCCCATCCCCCTTGCTCAAGGGAGGACAGTAACCACTCCTAGTCAACGGAAAGAATCCGGCCTGAGCGGGGCTGGAACCGCCGCCTGTTTGGCCGTGAAGTCTTGCAGCGCACTCTCAACCACCGATTGATGTGTGGTGTGTGTGTGTGTGTGTGTGTGTGTGTGAGGCGGATGAAGAGGAGGAAAGGCAAAATAAATAGATAAACGATAAATGAATGAAAGAAAAAAAAGAAGGAAGGAGGGAAGGAGGAAAAGAAGAAACGAAGGAGAGAACGAATGAACGAACGAACGGAGGAAAAAGGAAGGAAGGAATGAAAAACAGAAAGAAAAGGAAGATGGAAATAAGGAAAAAACAGGATGGAAGGAAGTTAAATTAAAAGTTATGAAAGAATATAATTATCAAAAGCAGGAAAAGTAAAGGAAAGGAAAAGAGGAAAGGAAACAAGCAAAGACTAAGAGAAAAGGAGATACTGAAAACAAAGCGAGAAGAAAACGAAAACAACCAAAAAAAGAAAACATATAACTGAACAACAACAACAACAAAAGAAATACCACATCAACACCAAAAAACGAAGCAAATAAAAAGGAGAAAAAGGAAAAAAAAGAAAAATGACTGAACAACAACAACAACAAAAGAAATACAAAATCAACACCAAGAAACGAAGCAAATAAAAAGGAAAGAAAAAGGAAAAAAAAAGAAAAGAAAAATATATGACTGAACAACAACAACAACAACAAAAGAAATACAAAATCAACACCAAAAAACGAAGTAAATAAAAAGAAAAGAGAAAAAGGAAAAAAAAAAGGAAATATGAAAAAAGGTAAAAAGAAAAGGAAATATGAAAAGAAAAAGAAGAGAGAGGAAAACAAAACCGAACTGACATCTACAGCCTAAAACTCCCCCCCCCTCCCCCCCCCACCACCACTCCCTTCCCCCCCCTCCCCCCTTTCCTCCACACTCCAATAACCTGACATTTTACTTTATCTCATTTTTCTTTTATTATTATTTTTACCGAAGTGTTGTATTGGATGGCAAGAATAAAAAGGGGAATGAGTGGGGAAACGTTTTATCTTCTTCCTCCTCCTCCTCCTCCGTCCTCCCCTCTTCCTTCCTTCCTTCCTTCGTGTAGCCTTCCTCCTCCTCCTCCTCCGTCCTCCCCTCTTCCTTCCTTCCTTCCTTCGTGTAGCCTTCCTCCTCCTCCTCCTCCGTCCTCCCCTCTTCCTTCCTTCCTTCTTATACCCTTCCTCCTCCTCCTCCTCCTCTTCCTCTGTCCTCCCCTCTTCCTTCCTTCCTTCGTATACCCTTCCTCCTCCTCCTCCTCCTCTTCCTCTGTCCTCCCCTCTTCCTTCCTTCCTTCGTATACCCTTCCTCCTCCTCCTCCTCCTCCTCCTCCACTCGTAACATCAGAAGAAGTGGAAGATGCTGTGTAAGGTCTTTGTATTGCTGTGGATTAATGGCAGATGATAAGGAGGAGGAGGAGGAGGAACACAGGAGCCAGCAACATGACCTCTCTCGCCCACTTCCTACCTACCTGGCTACTCAACTACCTACCTTGTTCCGCATGCCTGGTTCTCTCTCTCTCTCTCTCTCTCTCTCTCTCTCTCTCTCTCTCTCTCTCTCTCTCTCTCTCTTACCTTCCTTCTTTTCCTTTTCCTTCTTTTCTTTCCTTTTTACTTCCTTTCTTTCCTTTTCCCTTCCTTTTTTCCCTCCTTTCTTTCCTTTTTCCTTCCTTTCTTTCCTTTTTCCTTCCTTTCTTTCCTTTTCCCTTCCTTTCTTTCCTTTTTCCCTCATTTTTTCACATTTTTCCCCCTCCTTCCTTTCCTTCTTTCCCTTCCTTTCCTTCCTTTCTTTCCTTCCTTACCTTACCTTACTTCTTACCTATCCAACTAATTAACTATCTTCTTGCATACCTACCTATCTGTCACTTTTCCTTTCCTTTCCTTCCTTTACCTTTCCTTACCTAACCTTACCTAACCTTACTTTACCTTACGTTACCTTACCCCTACCAGTCAATCTCCTTCCTTCCTTCTGACCTACTTTACCCTTACCCTTACCTGACCTTACCTGACCTTACCTATTTACCTGAGACTAATGAACAACAGTCAACCATTACCAGGAGTCCAAATGACCATTAATAGAGATTGAAACCTACATCGATCAGCTTAAACTGTTACTCTCTCTCTCTCTCTCTCTCTCTCTCTCTCTCTCTCTCTCTCTCTCTCTCTCGCTCTCTCTCTCTCTCTCTCTCTCTCTCTCTCTATCTCTCTCCCCACGTCCTCACGCTCCTCTTAGCTCCAGGACACACTTATTCCTCTCTCTCTCTCTCTCTCTCTCTCTCTCTCTCTCTCTCTCTCTCTCTCCTCTCTCTCTCTCTCTCTCTCTCCTCCACTTCCTCTACCTCCTGTCCTTCGTCACCCTCTCTCTCCGTTCCTTCTTCCCTTCTCTCTCTCTCTCTCTCTCTCTCTCTCTCTCTCTCTCTCTCTCTCTCTCTCTCTCTCTCTCTCTCTCCACGTCTATTTCTGGCTTAATTTCCTTTAGCCTTTCAAAACATTAGAAAAGATTGATTAAAGCTTAGATCTCTCTCTCTCTCTCTCTCTCTCTCTCTCTCTCTCTCTCTCTCTCTCTCTCTCTCTCTCTCTCTCTCTCTCTCTCTCTCTCTCTCTCTCTCTCTCTCTCTCTCTCTCTCTCTCTCTCTCTCTCTCTCTCTCCAATCCTCCTTCCCTTCTTTCCTCTTCTTCCTCTACCTCCTCTTCGTTCTCCGTCACCCTTTCTCTCTCTTCCTTCTTCCCTCCTCTTCCTCTACCTCCTCCGTCACCCTCTCCCTCCGTTCCTCCTTCCCTTTCTTCTCCTCTTCCTCCACCTCCTCCTTGTCCTCCGTCACCTTATCTATAGCGAAACCAAATTGCGGAGATCGTTCTGGTGGAAGCTCAGGCGGGTCCTTTCCTCCCTGTTGCTCTGTGACACACCTATCTATCTCTCTCATGTGTTAGCATTAGGTGGCATATGAGAGGAGGAGATAGGATTTTTGTTTTGTTTTGTTTTTTTACATCAAAGGACACGGCTCAAGGGCAACAAAAAGAGTACCCAAAAAAAAAAAAACGCTACTCGCCGCTTCCATAATAGATAACAGTAAAGAGAAGCCAAAAGAGAGGTCAGGAGTAGTAAGTAGCGGGGTTTTTTTATATATATTTTTCTTTACGCCCTTGAACTGTCTCCTTAGCTGTAAAAAAAGAGAGAGAGAGAGAGAGAGAGAGAGAGAGAGAGAGAGAGAGAGAGAGAGAGAGAGAGAGAGTGTTGGGACTGGGATGTAGGGTGTAGATATCTGACAGTAAAGAGTAGCCAAAAGAGAGGTCAAGTAGACAACAGAGAGAGAGACAATAAAAAGGTGTTGGTGGGACTGAGGTAGAATAGCGAGGAGGGGACCAGCAGGAGACAAAACAAAACGATCTCTGGTTTCACAATATTGCGGCCCTTGTTTTTCTTTCTTCCGCCACCATCAACACGACAAAAACAACAACAAAAGAAGCAGGGGTAGGTAAGGTAAGGATGGCCAGGTAGGGGTGACGGATAGGAGGAAGGAAAAAGGAAGGAGGGGTCTGATAATGCTCCTCTCCTTTCGCTTCTGTTCCTTCACCACCACGACAAAAACAACAAAAGAAGCAGGGGTAGGTAAGGTAAGGATGGCCAGGTAGGGGTGACGGATAGAAGGAAGGAAAAACGGAAGGAAGGGTCTGATAATACGCCTCTCCTTTCGCTTCTGTTCCTTCACCACCACGACAAAAACAACAACAAAAGAAGCAGGGGTAGGTAAGGTAAGGATGGCCAGGTAGAGGTGACGGAAAGAAGGAAGGAAAAAAGGAAGGAGGGGTCTTATAATGCGCCTCTCCTTTTGCTTCTGTTCCTTCACCACCATCACCACCACGACAAAAACAACAACAAAACAAACAGAAGCGGCGGTAGGTAAGTTAAAGACGGACAGCAAAGGGGTGATGGAGTGAGGGAAAGAAGGAAGGAGGGTCTCACAACAGGCCTCTCCCATCGCTCCTGTTCCCTATACTACAAAAACAACAACAAAACAAACAGAAGCGGCGGTAAGTAAGTTAAAGATGGACAGCAGGGGGTTGACTTGAGAGAAAGAAAGAAAGAAGGAAGGAAGGTCTCACAACAGGCCTCTCCCATCGCTCCTGTTCCCTATACACTGACAGCATTAACACTACAACAGCAACAACAACATGAGCAGAAGCGGCGGTAGGTAAGGTAAAGATGGACAGCAGGGGGGTGACTTGAGAGAAGGAAAGAAAGAAGGAAGGAAGGTCTCACAACACGACTCTCCCTTCGCTCCTGTTTCCTATACACTGACAGCATCAACAAACGTTCTTCAGAGGGAGGCGCTGGTGGAGTTTGTTGACTTAGTACACCTTGCCTTGCCTCCTAGACTTGTGAGAAGGGTGATTTTGGGGAAGTTTCGGGGCGTGTAGGGGAAGGTAGTGGTATTAGGATCATGTTATTATTATTTTTTTTTTTTTTACAACAAAGGAGACAGCTCAAGGGCACAAAAAAAGGAAGCAATAATAAATAAATAAAAAAGCCCGCTACTCGATTAGACGTTTTCAGCTCTCATAACAACGATTTACAAAGACCACAAAGGAGATTAGTCGGGTGTTAGTGAGGAAGGAATATAGGTAGGAAGGTCTTTCATAACACCGTCCTTCCTTCGTTTCTGTTCCTTCATAACCATCCTCCTTTCCTTTATTTTCCTTTCTTTCCTTTACCTTACCTTACTATTATCCTTCCTTCCTTCTGATCTAACTTCCCTTTACCTTTCCTTTCCCTTTCTATTACTTTCCTTTTCTTTACCTTATCTTACCTTACCTTCCTATCTACCTGCCTGTTATCCTTCCTTCTGATCTAACTTCCCCTTACCTTTCCTTTCCCTTTCTATTACTTTCCTTTCCTTTTCTATACCTTACCTTACCTTCCTATCTACCTGCCTGTTATCCTTCCTTCCTTCTGATCTAACCTCCCCTTGCCTTTCCTTTCCCTTTCTTTATTTTCCTTTCCTTTTCTTTATCTTACCTTACCTTCCTATCTACCTACCTGTTATCCTTCCTTCCTTCTGATCTAACCTCCCCTTGCCTTTCCTTTCCCTTTCTTTATTTTCCTTTCCTTTTCTTTACCTTAACTTACCTTCCTATCAAGCTACCTGTCATCCTTCCTTCCTTCTGATCTAACCTCCCCTTGCCTTTCCTTTCCCTTTCTTTATTTTCCTTTCCTTTTCTTTACCTTACCTTACCTTCCTATCTACCTACCTGTTATCCTTCCTTCCTTCTAATCTAACCTCCCCTTGCCTTTCCTTTCCCTTTCTTTATTTTCCTTTCCTTTTCTTTATCTTACCTTACCTTTCCTATCTACCTACCTGTTATCCTTCCTTCCTTCTGATCTAACCTCCCCTTGCCTTTCTTTTCCTTTCCCTGGTTTTAGTGGACGGGCGTGAGAAGGCAAGGGAGTCTTATTAGAGGCATATGTTCGGATTCTTTCGGAACTCAAAAATATTTACAAAGGCTCACAAAGGAGATTAAGCGGGTTCTCACGAGTGCGCTTTCGGCTCGTAGAATGACACGATGGGAAGCTTGGGAATGAGAAAGGAATGGAAGGGGATGGGATGGAGATAGGAATGGAATGGGATGGGATGAAGCAAGGAATGGAATGAATGGGATGGAGAGAGGAATGGAATGGGATGGGATGAAGCAAGGAATGGAATGAATGGGATGGAGAGAGGAATGGAATGGGATGGGATGAAGCAAGGAATGGAATGAATGGGATGGAGAGAGGAATGGAATGGGATGGGATGGGATCAAGAAAGGAATGGAATGGGATGGGATGAAGAAAGGAATGGAATGGGATGGGATGGGATGGAAAGGAATGGAAAGGGATGGAATGGAGATGGGGATGGTTGAAGTGGGGTGGAGTAAGAAGAGATGAGAGATGATGAGATGAGATTGCATGGGCGGTTTCGGTAATTTGATACATTTTCGGTTCAGTAACCTATGATTTCAACTATTTTTTTTTTTTAATTATTTCTAAGGAATTTTTGTACGCTCTCTCTCTCTCTCTCTCTCTCTCTCATTAACTTCTTTATATTTAACTTTACTTTTATTTACTACTTATTTACATTTAAACTACTTTTCTATGTTATTTCTAAGGATTTTTTTTTCTTTATCTCAATTTTTTCTTTTCCTTCCATTTTCTTTCTCTCCATTTTTTCTTTTTCATTCTTATTCCCCCTCTCTCTCTCTCTCTCTCTCTCTCTCTCTCTCTCTCTCTCTCTCTCTCTCTCTCTCTCTCTCTTCATTTTATTTTTTTCTCTTTCTTTCTCTCTCTTTCTCTTATTTTCTTTTTCTTTCTCATTCTCTCTCTCTCTCTCTCTCTCTCTCTCTCTCTCTCTCTCTCTCTCTCTCTCTCTCTCTCTCTCATTTTTTTATCTTATTCTTTCTCTCTCCCTAACTTATTTTCTTTTTCTCATTCTTATTTCCAACCCCTCTCTCTCTCTCTCTCTCTCTCTCTCTCTCTCTCTCTCTCAGCTAAGTGCCTTCGTTGTCGGCGTCCTCCAGCGTTAGAACATAACGCTGCAGGTCCATTATATAACATTATTTTCCTTTTCTTTTTTCCTTTTCTCTTCGTTTCGTTCAAGTCAGAGTGTTTCAGGAGCTTTCGGGGACGATATTTCTTTGCCCTGGTGACCCTCGGGCTGACTAGGCGGTATCTTGGTGACGGAAAGGGGTGAAAGGGTTGAGAGGAGGGGGTGTGAAAGGGTGCGAAGGTGAAGGTCGTGAAATAGAGTGACAGGTGTGAGGGAGGGAAGAAGGGTGTGTCAGATGGGTGGTGGGTAGATAGGGTGACCCGGTGGAAAGATGTGATGCTGAGGGTGAGAAAAAGTAGTTGATAGGAGGGTAGCAAGACACCTCTCCCTCAACCCACACGAAATTGACCTCTCTCTCTCTCTCTCTCTCTCTCTCTCAATAAAAAGGAAGAGAGGGAAGTTTAATAATGGCGGTACAAGGAACAAAGGTTAAAAAAAATGGAGATATTCAACAACCATGAAATACAGACGTGAAGGAAAAGGGAAAATGTGCTAATGAGAAAGAACGAAGGGAAGGGAAATGTAATGATGGTCGTCAAAAGATAATTGTGGAAAGAGGGGAATGTATCAAACTATCAACCGTGAAATAAAGGGGATGAAAAGGGGAAACTATAATGACGGACGTGATGAATAAACGCGAAAAAGAATGAAAATGTAATAACAGATGTGAAAAAGGAGGAAAATATGATGGCAGAAAAATAATGGTGAAGAAGGGGAGGGAAAAGTCATAACAGCTGTACAAAATAGAAATGAAAATAGGAAACGTATAAAACAGCAGTGGAAAATAGAGGTAAAAAAAATAAGGAAAGTGTATTGACAGAGGGGTTGAAGAGGGGAAACTTTAATGACGGGCGTGATGAATAAACGCGAAAAAGAATGAAAATGTAATAACAGATGTGAAAAAGGAGGAAAATATGATGGCAGAAAAATAATGGTGAAGAAGGGGAGGGGAAAGAAATAACTGCCGTACAAAATAGAAATGAAAATAGGAAACGTATAAAACAGCAGTGAAAAATAGAGGTAAAAAAAATAAGGAAAGTGTATTGATAGTCTTGTTAAAAGGCGGAAAGAGGAAGGGAAATGCAATGACAGTCTTGGTAATAGGCGGAAAGGGGAAGGGAAATGCAATGACAGTCTTGATAATAGGCGGAAAGGGGAAGGGAAATGCAATGACAGTCTTGGTAAGAGGCGGAAAGGGGAAGGGAAATGCAATGACAGTCTTGAAAATAGGCGGAAAGGGGAAGGGAAATGCAATGACAGTCTTGAAAATAGGCGGAAAGGGGAAGGGAAATGCAATGACAGTCTTGAAAATAGGCGGGAAAAGGAAGGGAAATGCAATGACAGTCTTGGTAATAGGCGGAAAGGGGAAGGGAAATGCAATGACAGTCTTGGTAATAGGCGGAAAGGGGAAGGGAAATGCAGTGACAGTCTTGAAAATAGGCGGAAAGGGGAAGGGAAATGCAATGACAGTCTTGGTAATAAACGGAAAAGGGAAGGAAATGCAATGACAGTCTTGAAAAAAATAGGCGGAAAGGGAAGGAAATGCAATGACAGTCTTGAAAATAGGCGGGAAAAGGAAGGGAAATGCAATGACAGTCTTGGTAATAGGCGGAAAAATAAGGAAAGTGTATTGATAGTCTTGTTAAAAGGCGGAAAGAGGAAGGGAAATGCAATGACAGTCTTGGTAATAGGCGGAAAGGGGAAGGGAAATGTAATGACAGTCTTGGTAATAGGCGGAAAGGGGAAGGGAAATGCAATGACAGTCTTGAAAATAGGCGGAAAGGGGAAGGGAAATGCAATGACAGTCTTGAAAATAGGCGGAAAGGGGAAGGGAAATGCAATGACAGTCTTGGTAATAGGCGGAAAGGGGAAGGGAAATGCAATGACAGTCTTGGTAATAGGCGGAAAGGGGAAGGGAAATGCAATGACAGTCTTGGTAATAGGCGGAAAGGGGAAGGGAAATGCAATGACAGTCTTGGTAATAGGCGGAAAGGGGAAGGGAAATGCAATGACAGTCTTGAAAATAGGCGGAAAGGGAAGAAGGGGAAGGGAAATGCAATGACAGTCTTGAAAATAGGCGGGAAAAGGAAGGGAAATGCAATGACAGTCTTGGTAATAGGCGGAAAGGGGAAGGGAAA
This sequence comes from Eriocheir sinensis, assembly GCF_024679095.1. Lineage (NCBI taxonomy): Eukaryota > Metazoa > Arthropoda > Malacostraca > Decapoda > Varunidae > Eriocheir > Eriocheir sinensis. Next base: position 11,504,940 of record NC_066545.1, on the reverse strand, counting down.
TGCAATGACAGTCTTGGTAATAGGCGGAAAGGGGAAGGGAAATGCAATGACAGTCTTGAAAATAGGCGGAAAGGGGAAGGGAAATGCAATGACAGTCTTGGTAATAGGCGGAAAGGGGAAGGGAAATGCAATGACAGTCTTGGTAATAGGCGGAAAAGGAAGGAAATGCAATGACAGTCGGAAATGCAATGACAGTCTTGGTAATAGGCGGAAAGGGGAAGGGAAATGCAATGACAGTCTTGGTAATAGGCGGAAAGGGGAAGGGAAATGCAATGACAGTCTTGGTAATAGGCGGAAAGGGGAAGGGAAATGCAATGACAGTCTTGGTAATAGGCGGAAAGGGGAAGGGAAATGCAATGACAGTCTTGGTAATAGGCGGAAAGGGGAAGGGAAATGCAATGTCAGTCTTGGTAATAGGCGGAAAGGGGAAGGGAAATGCAATGACAGTCTTGAAAATAGGCGGAAAGGGGAAGGGAAATGCAATGACAGTCTTGGTAATAGGCGGAAAGGGGAAGGGAAATGCAATGACAGTCTTGAAAATAGGCGGGAAAAGGAAGGGAAATGCAATGACAGTCTTGGTAATAGGCGGAAAGGGGAAGGGAAATGCAATGTCAGTCTTGGTAATAGGCGGAAAGGGGAAGGGAAATGCAATGTCAGTCTTGGTAATAGGCGGAAAGCGGAAGGGAAAAGCAAAGACAGTCTTGAAAATAGGCGAAATGCAATGACAGTCTTGAAAATAGGCGGAAAGGTGAAGGGAAATGCAATGACAGACTTCATAATAGGCTGAAGGGAAATGCAATGACAGTCTTGAAAATAGGCGGAAAGGGGAAGGGAAATGCAATGACAGTCTTGGTAATAGGCGGAAAGGGGAAGGGAAATGCAATGACAGTCTTGAAAATAGGCGGAAAGGGGAAGGGAAATGCAATGACAGTCTTGAAAATAGGCGGAAAGGGGAAGGGAAATGCAATGACAGTCTTGAAAATAGGCGGAAAGGGGAAGGGAAATGCAATGACAGTCTTGAAAATAGGCGGAAAGGGGAAGGGAAATGCAATGACAGTCTTGAAAATAGGCGGAAAGGGGAAGGGAAATGCAATGACAGTCTTGGTAATAGGCGGAAAGGGGAAGGGAAATGCAATGACAGTCTTGGTAATAGGCGGAAAGGGGAAGGGAAATGCAATGACAGTCTTGGTAATAGGCGGAAAGGGGAAGGGAAATGCAATGACAGTCTTGAAAATAGGCGGGAAAAGGAAGGGAAATGTAATGAGTTTTGAAATTTGGCGGGAAAAGGGACAGAAGGGAAATGTAATAATAACCGTGAAAATATAGGCGAAAAAAGGAAAATATACTAATAACAACCATAAAGAGATGAAAAGAATGGAAAACGTAACAACAGCTGTGAAAATAATAGACCCCGTTGAAAAGAAAGGGAAAGGTAAGAGAAGCAGAAAGGAAAAAAAAGAAAATAAGACGGTAGGAATGAAATAAAGAAATGTAACAGAAGTCGTGAAAAATGGTCAAAAAATATCGGGTCATTAAGGATTTGTTTTTCCCTCAAGCCGGTGAGAGAGGGACATATTTTCTGGCACCTTTTAGTAATATTTTAACTATGTGAATATAAGAAGAGAAATGTAATAGAAGTGAAAAATGAAGGTCAAAAAATATCGGGTCACTAAAGGATTTGTTTTTCCCTCAAGCCGGTGAGAGAGGGACATATTTTCTGGCACCTTTTAGTAATATTTTAACTATGTGAATATAAGAAGAGAAATGTAATAGAAGTGAAAAATGAAGGTCAAAAAATATCGGGTCATAAGGCTTTGTTTTTCCCTCAAGCCGGTGAGAGAGGGACATTTTCTGGCACCTTTTAGTAATATTTTAACTATGCGAACTTTTTCTCACCTGTTTTTCCCACCTGTCCCTCACTAGTCACTACCCAACCCATCCTAGCTTTTCCCCTCAATACCAATCTCTTCCCCTCTTCCCACACTCCCTTCCCCTTCCACCTTTTCCCCACACTCCCTTCTTCCCCTCACACCAACCTCTCCCTCTCCCAATTCCCCTCTCACTCTCTCCCCTCTCCACCCCATTCCCTTCCCCTTGAACCAATCTCATTTCCCCTTCCACACTCCTATCTCCTAAACCATTTTCCTTCCCCTTAAACCAACCTTATCCTTCCCCTTCCACCCTCTCCCCTCTCCACCTTTTCTCCTTTCACCTTCCCCCTTCTTCCCTTCCACACATACCACGTTCTCCCCTCCCCTTCCATCCTTCCACCACTCTCCCACCCCATTCCTCATACCAACCACTCCCTTTCACTTACACCCTCTCCCCTCACTCATTCCCATCATTCCACCCTCATACTGCATTCCACACACCCCTCCCCTCCCTTCCCCTTATACCAACCTCTCCCTCTCTCCATTCCTCCCAACTCCCCTCTCCCACCCCCCTTTCCCCAGCCTGACCAGTAACCAACCCTCTCGTGCAAGCCGTTCAAGCGTAACACTGGCTAGAGATTAACCCAACTTGCGGCGCTGAATAGATTTTTTCCGGGTGTAGTATACGTGTGTGTGTGTGTGTGTGTGTGTGTGTGTGTGTGTGTGTGGTCATGTCCTTTGCTACACGGTTGAAAATGCAAGCATGCCAAAACATATTGCCACACACACACACACACACACACACACACACACACACACACACACACACACACACACCGGGCATGACCTTTCCTCACCTAATCTCTGCAGCTTCCCTCACACACCTGATCTCACTTGGCTCACCACCACTCTCACCACCTCCACCTCAAATCAGACACTTTTTTCCTCTTCTTTTTTTTTTCTTCCTCTTCTTCATTTCCTTCTCCACCTCAAGACTCAAATTACTTACACTGCATCCTATTAACTTACCTCCTCCTCCTCCTCCTCTTACCTGTGCATACCTGTTTTTTTCTCGTTTTTTTTCCTGTTGGTCAATTTGAAAGTTAATGAGTGTAAAGGTTTGTGTGTTCAGTTCGTTGGTGATCTATGTATGTGCCGCTCCTGTGCTGTTGTTGTTGTAAAAGTAGTGGTAGTAGTAGTAGTAGTAGTTGTAGTAGCGAGTACCGGGCTTTTTTTTATTATTGTTTCCTTTTTTTTGTGCCCTTGAGCTGTCTCCTTTGTTGTAAAAAAAAAAGTAGTAGTAGTAGTAGTAGTAGTAGTAGTAGTAGCAGTAGTAGTAACATCAGCAGTGGAGGTTATTGATATTATTGATGTTGTTATTATCATTGTTGTTGTTTTTATGGTTTAGTCTGTTGTTGTTCTCGTATAACTACTTCGTGTTGTGTCCCTTCCTTTTGTGTTGCAGTTTATTTATTTATTTATTTATTTATTCATTCTTTCGTTTATATTCTTTTTTTGTGTCCAGTATTTGTGTTGCATCTGAGTTGTGTTGTGCTGGGCTTATTTATTTATTCATTCTTTCGTTTATATTATTTGTGCCCTGTATTTGTGTTGTGTTATGTGGTGCTGGGTTGCGTTGCGTTGTGTTGCGCCACGAGTGTTACAGGTGAGTGACGGAACCCGGAATCAACTTCCCTTCGCGAACCGACTAATGACACGCTTTGCGGCTACACACACACACACACACACACACACACACACACACACACACACACACACACACAAGGCCGTCTATGCATACATTAGCCCCGTTTCACAACAACAACACTGTGTTCTTCCCGTCTGTCTGTCTGTCTGTCTGTTTCCCATATTTCAACGGGGTAACCTTCTGACTAGGAAAATAAAGGAAGGAAGAAAGAAAGAAAGAAATTCGTCTCCCAGTAACACTCATTTCTCCTTCCTTCCTCTCTTTTCTTTTCTCTCTTTCATTCGGTCATTCATCAGGATAACCCTTTAACTATGAAAATAAAAGGAAGTTAGTCTTTCAAAAATTTAAGTCCACCTTTCTTCCTTTCTTTCTTTCCTTCCTTCTGCCAGCAAAAAAAAATAAGTTTGTATCTCAGTAACTTAATTCATCTATTTCCTTCCTTCCTTTTTTTCTTTCTTTCATCCTTCCTCCCTTCCTCTTTCCTTCCTTCTGCCAGCAAAAAAGAATAAGTTTGTATCTCAGATTTTCAGTACCGCAACTTTAATTAATTTCTCTCCTTTCTTCCTTACTTCCTTCCTTTCATTTTTCCTTCCTCCCTCCCTCTTATCTTTCCTTCCATCCTACCTTTCCTCCTTTCCATTCACAATCTCCCTCCCTCCCTCCCTCTCTCTCTCTCCCTCCTCCGTACACAACAATAAACACAGACACCCAGCCACAGTAATAAACTCGACGATACTGTGACTGTAATACAAGAGCATTTGGAGAGAGGGAAGGGAAGGGAATCCGATCCTATTAAACAAACTGACCCTTTATGAAGTCCGCCGCGGATGACTTGCCACCAACACTCTCTCTTAGCAACTGCACATAAAACATAGAGTGACTTAGAACGTATGGAGAGTGTAGAGTTTTTTTTTGTTTGTTTGTTTGTGAGTTTGTGTTTGTCTTTACTTATGATATGTGTATACAGAATTGAGTTTTGTTTTGTTTTACTTATGCGAAAAACAATGCAAATTCAAGTTTATTTCATTTAATTCTTTCTCTATTTCTATTTTATTGTATTTCTCGTGTATAACAAGTCACTATAGACCCGAACAGATAATGTATGGGGGGGGGGGGATGAAGGGAAAAAGGGAAGGGGAACGATGATAATGGTGTAGAAGCTGATAATAAAGAAAAATAGATAATATGTTAAAGAATAAAGCTAAGAAGAAGACGAAAAAGAAAAAGAAGAAAAGAAGGAGAAAAGAAGAAAAAGAATACCAATGCTTCCCTCACCCCCTCTTGATATAGGTAAGATAATAATAATAGTAGTAGTAATAATAATAATAATAATAATAATAATAATAATAATAATAATAATAATAATAATAATAATAATAATAGTAACAAAACCCAATAATAATACCAAAATCCCTTACCTCGCTTCATTCAGGTATGCCAATAATTAAGCCAACAGGTAAAATACACAGCTGGCAGGTGGATTGCAACACTAATTATCACCTGTTTTTTTTTAAATTAGGCAATCATTACTGTATACTAATAAGGTAATATTACTAATACAAACACGATTGGATCTCCCTGCGTCACTAAAACATACTATTATTACTATTACAACTACTACTACTACTACTACTACTATTCACACCCTATTTCCCCTCACTATTACTATTACTATGAGACGAATCAGGTAGAGAGGGATGATTCTAGACACTATAAGCAATATCTTCAGCAGCCTTCAAACTCATGAGACACTATAAGCCACCTGAAAAACTATAAGCCTGAGACACTATAAGCCTGAGACACTATAAGCCACCTAAGACACTATACGCCACCTGAGACACAATAAGCCTGAGACACTATAAGCCTGAGACACTATAAGCCTGAGACACCATAAGCCACCTGTTCAGCAAATCCCAAACACCTGAGATGCCTAGAAAGACAAAATGAAAGTAAAACCGAGGAGAGAAATGGAAAGAGGGCCACACAATATTTAAGATTATAGAAGCGAATCATTTTATCATAGAAGATTATTGAACTTTTGCCTGCCGTTCTATTTCCCCCCCATCCCATCCTGCTGCTCGCCCCCCCCCCCACCCCCACCCTCCCCCACCCTTCGCTATACATGATTAGGTCCATAACGTAGAATGATTTTGCCGTATATACCAACACCGGATTGCTGATTTTGGCGATGAATGACTTTTTTTTATCGTATTGCCAATCACGAATAGTAAGTGAAAATAGATTACCCACGCTGGCGATGGCACACACACACACACACACACACACACACACACACACACACACACACACACATACACAGAGGAGCAGATGATGATAGTTATTTCGTTCTTTAATAAATATTTGGAGAGCGTGAGAAGAAATAAAGATGGAGGGAAGGATGAGGGAAGAAGAAAAGAAAGGAAGGAAGAAAGGAAAACAAGGACGTGAGAAGGGAAAAAGATGAAGGGATGAAAGAGGGAAGAAAAAAAGAAAGGAAGGAAGGAAGGAAGGAAGGAAAACAAAGGAAATAAAAAGAATGGAGACGGGAAAAAGGAATAGAAGGAGAGAAGAAAGAAATGAAGAAAGGAAAACAAAGGAAATAAAAAGAATGGAGACGGGAAAAAGGAATAGAAGGAGAGAAGAAAGAAATGAAGGAAGGAAAACAAAGGAAATAAAAAGAATGGAGAGACGGGAAAAAGGAATAGAAGGAGAGAAGAAAGAAATGAAGAAAGGAAAACAAAGGAAATAAAAAGAATGGAGACGGGATAAAGGAATAGAAGAAGAAAAAAAGAAATGAAGGAAGGAAAACAAAGGAAATAAAAAGAATGGAGAGACGGGAAAAAGGAATAGAAGGAGAGAAGAAAGAAATGAAGGAAGGAAAACAAAGGAAATAAAAAGAATGGAGAGACGGGAAAAAGGAATAGAAGGAGAAAAAAAGAAATGAAGGAAGGAAAACAAAGGAAATAAAAAGAATGGAGACGGGAAAAAGGAATAGAAGGAGAGAAGAAAGAAATGAAGGAAGGAAAACAAAGGAAATAAAAAGAATGGAGACGGGATAAAGGAATAGAAGGAGAAAAAAAGAAATGAAGGAAGGAAAACAAAGGAAATAAAAAGAATGGAGAGACGGGAAAAAGGAATAGAAGGAGAGAAGAAAGAAATGAAGGAAGGAAAACAAAGGAAATAAAAAGAATGGAGAGACGGGAAAAAGGAATAGGAGAGAAGAAAGAAATGAAGAAAGGAAAACAAAGGAAATAAAAAGAATGGAGAGACGGGAAAAAGGAATAGAAGGAGAGAAGAAAGAAATGAAGAAAGGAAAACAAAGGAAATAAAAGTAATAGAAGTAGAAAAAAAGAAATGAAGGAAGGAAAACAAAGGAAATAAAAAGAATGGAGACGGGAAAAAGGAATAGAAGGAGAAAAAAAGAAATGAAGGAAGGAAAACAAAGGAAATAAAAAGAATGGAGAGAAGGGAAAAAGGAATAGAAGGAGAGAAGAAAGAAATGAAGGAAGGAAAACAAAGGAAATAAAAAGAATGGAGAGACGGGAAAAAGGAATAGAAGGAGAGAAGAAAGAAATGAAGGAAGGAAAACAAAGGAAATAAAAAGAATGGAGACGGGAAAAAGGAATAGACGGAGAAAAAAAGAAATGAAGGAAGGAAAACAAAGGAAATAAAAAGAATGGAGACGGGATAAAGGAATAGGAGAGAAGAAAGAAATGAAGGAAGGAAAACAAAGGAAATAAAAAGAATGGAGAGACGGGAAAAAGGAATAGAAGGAGAAAAAAAGAAATGAAGGAAGGAAAACAAAGGAAATAAAAAGAATGGAGAGACGGGAAAAAGGAATAGAAGAAGAGAAGAAAGAAATGAAGAAAGGAAAACAAAGGAAATAAAAAGAATGGAGACGGGAAAAAGGAATAGACGGAGAAAAAAAGAAATGAAGGAAGGAAAACAAAGGAAATAAAAAGAATGGAGACGGGAAAAAGGAATAGAAGGAGAAAAAAAGAAATGAAGGAAGGAAAACAAAGGAAATAAAAAGAATGGAGACGGGAAAAAGGAATAGACGGAGAAAAAAAGAAATGAAGGAAGGAAAACAAAGGAAATAAAAAGAATGGAGAGACGGGAAAAAGGAATAGAAGGAGAAAAAAAGAAATGAAGGAAGGAAAACAAAGGAAATAAAAAGAATGGAGACGGGATAAAGGAATAGGAGAGAAGAAAGAAATGAAGGAAGGAAAACAAAGGAAATAAAAAGAATGGAGAGACGGGAAAAAGGAATAGGAGAAAAAAAATAAGAAAGGAAAACATAGGAAATAAAAAGGATGGAGAGACGGAAAAAAAAACATAGGCTGGAAAATTACGTTGGCATAGTGGAAACAGATTGGTGACACCGTTTTTTCGTCGGCTCACGCTCTGCCACACAGTCACAACACCTATCTCCCCCTCTCCTACGTAACCTATAGCTGACATATAAGAGGAAGATAGAGATAGGTGTTGGAACTGTGGCCGTATTACTAAACATTTCGCTGCCCAAGAACACATATTTGACAAGGCTTTCGTAGGAGTTTTGGGCATTTCCAGTAGTTTAATGGCCCTGGTGGTAGTTTGGCCCTTCTTCTGTACTATGAATCGTCGCCCAAGAACACATATTTGACAAGGCTTTCGTAGGAGTTTTGGGCATTTCCAGGAGTAGTTTTATGGCCCTGGTGGTAGTTTGCCCCTTCTTCTGTGCCGTGAACTTAAAGAACCACTCACTAGAACCCGATTGATCCCCTCTTTGATCTTTAGAAATAGGTGATATGAGAACCGAAAGTGTCCTAATCTGGTTTCACTACGGTAGCACATAGCAATTTTTCTATCCAGGCAGGGTACAGGTGACACACGCGGACGAGCTGGAAGATAATTAAATGGCTGTGTGTTTTTATTAACTGGCGATAGGTTAGAGTCAGCGGCTGTTGTGCGGTGATATTGTATTGACAGGTAAAAAAAAAAAAAATAAACATTGACGAGAGCGAATTTGTTTAGTTTGATTTTTTTATTAGTATTATTGTCCACGGAGGGATGGGAGGTGTGTGTGTGTGTGTGTGTGTGTGTGTGTGTGTGTGTGTGTGTGTGTGTGTGTGTGTGTGTGGTATTATATTGGTAAGAAAAATAGTGTTGGCAATAGACCAGAAAACAATATATATAACAAACAGGTGTATTTTTTATTGTTCGTTCCAGGTAAATAAAATAGAACAAAAGAATAGAGGAACAAAAAGGGCGTTGTTGATGTCCATATAACAAACAAACAAATAAATAAATAAATACTAAGTAAATAAATAATCTTAATAATAATAATAATGATAATGATAATAATAATAAAAATAATGATAAAAGGAAGAGAATAAAAAGAAAGAATAAATAAATAATGTCACGCTCTCTCTCTCTCTCACTTACTCAAGATTAAGCTTATGGAAAAGACCTTAGCAGCTTGGAACAAAGGATTACTCTCTCTCTCTCTCTCTCTCTCTCTCTCTCTCTCTGTAAATAAATAACACACAACAGCAATAAATGTGCGGCTTCCATTCCTCTCTTGTTTTATTCACTTCTCTCTGTCGCTCACGGGGGGGGGGGGGGGGGAATTTAAATGGGAGTGAAGGGAAGGGTTCTATAGCGCTCGAAACCACACACACACACACACACACACACACACACACACCACAGATGAAAGTAGGGAGGAAAGAAGGAACGAGAAAGAAAGGATAAAAGGGAAGACAGACAAAGAATGGAAGGAAGGAAACAAGAAAGGAAGGAAGGGGGGAGGGAAGGAAAGAAGAAAGGAATGAATGAAGGAAGGAAGGAAGGATGGATGGAAGACATAGGATATAAAAAGGATGGAGGGACGAAAGAGAAGTAGAAGGAAGGAAAGAAAAGAAGAGATAGGAGAGAAGAAGAGTGGGAAAGGAGAAAAAGGAATAGAGAAATAAAGGAAATAATGAAAGTAAGTAAACAAAAAATAAGAAAAATGGAGGAATAAGTAAATACAGAAAACAAGTAAACAAATGATAAAACTTTTGGAAATTGAACAAAACAAACTCATTAACCAACATCCGGAATACCATAACACAAAAAAAAATTATAAATAAAAAAATAAATAAAGTACATGATTAAAACTGCAAGACTCATCAACCTCAAGGAACAACAAGAAGAAAATAAGTCTGACGAAGAAAATGAACCGAGGCAAAGAAGACTACGACTGTGATTTCCCGAGAGAGAGAGAGAGAGAGAGAGAGAGAGAGAGAGAGAGAGAGAGAGAGAGAGAGAGAGAGAGAGAGAGAGAGAGAGAGAAACAAAGAAAGAAAAATAAAAGAACAAGGAAAATAATGAAAGACAAGAAAACGAAGAATGAGAGAAGAAAAAGAAAAAAAAAGAAAAAGGAGGAAGAAAAATCAAGATACTGGTACCAAAAAGTATATATAACAAGAGATAAGAATAAGATAACACAAGGAAACAGCAGACAAACAAACAAACAAATAAGCAAGCAAGTAAAAGCAAAACAATAACAATCATGGGCGTGGACTGGTCTTGGCCTGAGGAGGAGGAGGAGGAAGGAGAGGAGGGAAGAGGGAGGAGGAGGGGAAGAGGGGAGAGGGAGGAGGAGGTAAGGAGGGGCACTGCACATCTTGAGAACTTCAAACAGAGGGCGAAATTAAGTGTGAAATCAAAGGTGAACAAACTCGTACTCTGATAAAATAAATAATTGATAAAGCCACAAACTTGAGACTTAACTTTTAGGGTCACATTCTCAAGTCTTTCGGCAACCAAGCACACAACACACATTTGACAAGGCTTTCGTAGGAGCTGTAGGCATCTCTCTCTCTCTCTCTCAATAACCCTTTCTATACTTCCTATCATTCCTTTCATTTTTTTCTTCTTCTATATTCCTTTCTTATACTTCTATTATTTCTTCTCTCTTCTTTATTTTCTCTCTCTCTCTCTCTCTCTCTCTCTCTCTGTACTTCCTATAATTCCTTTCATTTTTTTCTTCTTCTATATTCCTTTCTTCTGCTTCTATTTTTTTTCTTCTCTCTTCTTCTTTATTGATTTTCCTATCCATCTATTTATCTTTCAATTGCATCATGGAGTAGTGTTATGACCCTGGTGGCAGGTGGACGAAGTTTATGTATTTTATCTTGAGCGTGAAAGTAAATCATAAGGACCCGATTAACCTCCTTTGTGGCCTTTGAAAATTTGTTGTGAGCCGAAAATTTGTTGAGCCGAAAATTTGTTGAGCCGAAAATTTGTGAGCCGAAAATTTGTTGTGAGCCGAAAATTTGTTGTGAGCCGAACGCGTCTGAGAAGAGGGAGACTGACAGGTAATCAAAAGGTGAGAAAAGGTGCGAAAGAAGAAATGTGAAGAGGAGAGAAAAGAAACAAAGCAGGACATACATAAAAAAAAAAGGGAGAGGGAGGGAGAGAGGGAGACAGACAGGTATCATAATTACAAGGTGAGAAAAGGTAAGAAAAAAGAAGTGTGAAAAGGAGAGGAAAGAAAGAAAATGTGAAGCAGGACATACATAAAAAAAAAAAAAAAATAGGTGAGGGAGGGAGAGAGAGAGGGACTGACAGGTAATTAAAAGGTGAGAAAAGGTGCGAACGAAGAAGTGTGAAGAGGAGAGGAAAGAAGAAAGAAAAAGCGAAGCAGGACGTGAATAACAAAAAATATATACCTAACTAAAAAAAAAAGGGTGGGGGGAGAGGGAGGGAGACTGACAGGTAATGAAAAGTTGAAGAAAAGGTGCGAAAAGGGTGTGAAGTGAGCAGGTAGAAGGACTTGTTGGTGTCAGAGGTAGTGGGAGGAGGAGGTGGTGGTGGTGGTGGTAGTGGGAGGTGATACTGGTGGTGGTGGTGGTGGGAGGTGATAGTGGTGGTGGTGGTGGTGGTAGTGGTAGTGGGAGGTGATACTGGTGGTGGTGGTGGTGGTGGTACAAGGGGGGTTAAGGGGGGTAGGGTAAGGATCTCTCTCGGGAAGGAGGCTTTGGTAAAGAAGCTCCAATTAATTGAAAGGTGAAAGGGAAGGGAAGGCGAGGTAAGGGCGGGGAGGGGCATTATTACGCGGCCTAGATGTGGTTGCATTAGCTATATTAAAGGGGGCAGGCTCTAGGGGAAACATTACCTCTCTCTCTCTCTCTCTCTCTCTCTCTCTCTCTCTCTCTCTCTCTCTCTAACATTTTCTCTACTTCCTTCCTCTCATTTTTTCTTCTATTTTTTTCTTGTGTCCATATTTCTCTGTCTCTGTCTGTCTGTCTGTCTGTTTGTATTTCTGTATGTCCGTCTTGCTGTCTTTGTAATCATGTGTGACTCTCTCTCTCTCTCTCTCTCTCTCTCTCTCTCTCTCTTCATTATTTATCTTCCTATCTATCTATTTATCTTTCAATTGCATCATTTTTTTTTATATATCCACGCCGGTGTGATTTGCACATCTAAGCTTATTACTCTCTCTCTCTCATTTACTTTGATAGTCCTTGGTTGTTGTTGTTGTTGATGTTGTTTCATTCTTCTCAAACTTTTACTCTCTCTCTCTCTCTCGCGTCGTTGTTGGTGTTGATTTGCATTTTCATCAACTTCTACCATAAACTCCACGTCCGTCCAACTCTCTCTCTCTCTTCGTTGTTGTTGTTGTTTTGCATTTTCTTAAACTTCTACCATAAACTCCACGTCCGTCCAACTCTCTCTCTCTCTCTCTCTCTCTCTCTCTCTCTTCGTTGTTGTTTTGCATTTTCCTAAACTTCTACCATAAACTCCATCTCTCTCTCTCTCTCTCTCTCTCTCTCTCTCTCTCTCTCTCTCTCTCTCTCTCTCTCTCTCTCAGGCGTGACGTCACCACACACTTAGGAAGTCAACTCACATACTACACAGAGACTGGACTGAGAGGGAGGGATAGAGGGAGAGAGAGAGGGAAGAGAGGAGGAGGAGGAGAGAAGGGAGAGAGAGAGAGAGAGAGAGAGAGAGAGAGAGAGAGAGAGAGAGAGAGAGAGAGAGAGAGAGAGAGAGAGAGATGGGCAGAGAAGGGAATGATGTAAGATTGTAAGTAACCAACCACCATTCATTCTACAACAACCTTCACTACTACTACCACCATCACACACACTCTCTCTCTCTCTCTCTCTCTCTGCACCACCATATCCATCATCGCCACCAGCTATTGTGTTATTGTGTGTGTGTGTGTGTGTGTGTGTGTGTGTGTGTGTGTGTGTGAGATTGACCACAAGTGCCTCTTTGCACCAGGATGTAAAAGACAAGACGAGAGAGAGAGAGAGAGAGAGAGAGAGAGAGAGAGAGTGCGTGTGTGTAAACCAACCATAAAAGGGTAAATATTATTGTAAACAGGTTCACAAAAGTTTACATATGGACATGATGATACCCAAGTGCATACAAACATACACACAAACATCCCTCCATACACCGAAACAATCAGAAAAACAAACAGAAAAACCCTATTGACATCAACGACTCAAGTGACAGCCGGGTAGGGGAATGTGTGTGTGTGTGTGTGTGTGTAAGTGCAGTTTTGACCAGGACATGGAGAGAGAGAGAGAGAGAGAGAGAGAGAGAGAGAGAGAGAGAGAGAGAGAGAGAGAGAGAGAGAGAGAGAATAAGGTTTAGCAAGATTAACAAAGACGAACACAAATTTTATTACTAAAAATACATTATCGCCAATTTCAACTGTCACAACAACAACAACAACAACTACTACTACTACTACTACTATTACTACTATACTACTACCACTACATCTCCCTCTCTAAGTAGCCAACCATCAAGAATAAAGTATACTAACATACAAACGCTCTGTTATATGAGAAGGGAACGGAGGGGAGGAAGAGAAGAGGAGAAGGAGGAGGGAGGGAGAAGGGTGTGTGTGGGAGGAGGGAGAAGAGTGGATGAAAGAAGGCATGAAAGGATAACTAGACAGATAGATAGATAGATGGATGGATAGATAGAGAGGAGGAGGAGTTATAAATAGAAATGGAAGAGATGAAGCAAGGAGGGAAATAAAGGAGGGAAGTGAGGAAGAAGAAAGTAAGGAGGAAAATGGAGGAAAGAAGGGAAAGGGTGAGGAAGGAGAGAAAAGACGAGGAGAAAGATGAAGGAAGGAGAAAGAGAAGAAAGGATGAAGAGGGAGAGAAAAGAAAGAAAACAGATGGGAGAAGAAAAAGTGATATAGAAAGGAGGGAAGTAAGGGAGAAGAGGAAGATAATAGAAAGGAAACAAAATGGGAGAAGGAAAAGCGATAAAGATAGAAAGAAGGAAGGAAGGAAGGGAAGGAAAAGAAAAAAAACATGGGAGAAGGAAAAGCGATAGATAGAAAGTAGGAAGAAAGGAGGAGAAGGAAGGAGAGGAAAAGAAGAGAAAAAGAAAACAGGAAATGAGAGAAGGAAAAGATTAATATAAAAAGAAGGAAAGAATAATTGAAAGAAAGGAGAAAGAGTAGATGATAGAGAACGATAAGGGAGAGATGGAGAGAAAGGGAGGAGTGAGAGTGAAGAGAAAGGGAGGAATGGTGAGGAAAGGGCAAGTGAAGGAGAGAGGGAGGGGAAGAGAATCTGGGAGGGGAGGGGAGGGGAGGAGAAAGAGAAGGCAAGGAAGGGAGGGAACGGGGAAAGCATGAGAGAGAGAGAAAGAGAGAGAGAGAGAGAGAGAGAGAGAGAGAGAGAGAGAGAGAGAGAGAGAGGAATGAAAATTATTGGGAGAGGAACTTACTGCGTGATAAGACTTCCTCTCCCCCTCCCCTCCCCCCCTCTCTCTCTCTCTCTCTCTCTCCATGCCCACAGAAGTAGTAAAGAGCGGGGGAGGGGAGGAAGGGAGGGGAGGTGGTTACAACATTGCCTCGAGGTTCTCCTCTCCTCCCTCTCCTCCCTCCCCCTCCTTTGCACTTCACCTTGTCTGTCTGTCTACCAAACATTTTATCTACTACAAAAGGGAGGAGAGAAAGGGAGGGAGGGAAGGAGGGAGAAAGGGAGGGAGAGGATAGGTGGAAGAGGAGGGAGAGGAGGGGAGAAAGCGATGGAGAGAAAGGGAGGGAGAGGGCGGAATAAACAGAGGGTAGGTGGGAGGAAAGGAGAGGGAGAGAAAGTGGAGTGTAGAAAGGAAGGAGAAGGAAGGATAGTGTGAATGGAAGGGTGGATAATGAGAGAGAGAGAGAGAGAGAGAGAGAGAGAGAGAGAGAGAGAGAGAGAGAGAGAGAGAGAGAGAAATTGTGGCTTTGGGGAAGCTAAAATTCATACCATGCAAAAATATAACAAAACAAACTACCACAAGAAGATGAGGAGGATGAGGAGGAGGAGGAGAGGAGGAGAAGTGTGGGTCAGGGTACAGGACACACACGCAAAAGGAAGAACGGTGTGGGTTGCCGACTTTTTTTTTTTTTTTTTTTTTTTTTTGTACGAGGAGATACAGGAGGAGGAGGAGGAGGAGATGGAGGTAAGTGAGAAAGGGAACTGTGGGAGACTGAGGGAGTGAGGGTTGTAAAGAGAGAGAGAGAGAGAGAGAGAGAGAGAGAGAGAGAGAGAGAGAGAGAGAGAGAGAGGTACACAAAACCAAAGAAGAAATATACAAGAAAAGGAAATCTCCATCCTCTCTCTCTCTCTCTCTCTCTCTCTCTCTCTCTCTCTCTCTCTCTCTCTCTCTCTCTCCGTTACACCATCAAGAGGTTTGGTCACCCAGAACTCTCCCCCTCTCCCTCCTCCTCCCCTTCACCCTGATACGATAAATGGGGCAGAACTGTGTGAAGGAGGATTGAAGAAGAAGAAGAAGAAAAAGAAAAAGAAGAATGCCATAAAGGAGGAGGAGGAGGAGAGGAAGAGCAAGAGGAGGAAGAAAAAGAAGTAGAAACAAACCAAACAAGAATGCTATAAAGAAACGGAGGAGAAGAAAAAGAGGAGGAAGAAGAAGAAGAAGAAGAAATGAATACCAACCAAAAATGCAACAAGGAAGAGAAGAAAAAAAGAAGAAATAAATACCAAAACAAGAACGCTATAAAGAAGAGGAGGAGGAGGAAGAGGAGGAGGACGAAGAGGAAGACGAGTACGAAGAAGAGGAAGAGAAGGAGAAAGATGAGTATCAGTAATATATGTTAGTTTAATACACACACACACACACACACACACACACACACACACACACACACACATACGGAGAAAATTAATTAAGTACTACTTCCCACGCGGACTCAACTTAAAGAGAGAGAGAGAGAGAGAGAGAGAGAGAGAGAGAGAGAGAGAGAGAGAGAGAGAGAGAGAGAGAGAGAGAGAACAATGAATGACAGGTGCGAAGGAAGAAAGTTGATGAGAAAGAAAGTAAAATAAAATGTGATAAGTGGGAAAAAGTGAATGAAAGGAGGAATGAAATAATGTTGAAATAAAGGAAGAAATGGTAGGGAGGAAAAGTGAATAAGGGAGGGAAAGGAATGGAGGAAAAGGGTAAGAATGAGAGAAGAAAAGAAGGACGGAGAGGAAGACAGAGGAAAGTAAAGGAAAGGAGAGGGAGAAAATCATAAGACTCGTTAAAATGAATGAAGAAAAGTAAGTATATATAGAGAGGAAAAGTGAGGAAGGGGAAGGAAGGGAAAGGCAGAAAAAGACAAGAAAGAAGGAAATAGGGAGAAGTTAATAATGGAAGAGGAAGAAAGGGGTAAGAATGAAAGGAGGGAGGAAAAGTTAATAAGGGAAGGAGAGGAAAGGAAGAAAAGGGTAAGAAAGAAGGAAGGAGGAAAAGTTAATAATAGAAGGAGAGGAAAGGAAGAAAAGGAAGAAAGGAAAAGACAGATATTGATGGCCTTAACAGGTTGTCTTGAAAGGTAACGTTATTGACAGATGAAGCAACTCTCTCTCTCTCTCTCTCTCTCTCTCTCTCTTACCCTGGTTTCTTTCCCTAATCCTCTTCACCTCCATTTCCTCTCCATAATCCTCTCTCTCTCTCTCTCTGAATGCCTCTTCTTCTCCTTCCCTCTTCCTCTGAATCACCCATCCACCCTCCTCCTCTTCCTCCTCTCTCTCTCTCCCTTCTCCCCTCACTCTCCCACTTCACTCTCTCCCCATTCCTGTGTCCTTTCATTCTCTCTCTCTCTCTCTCTCTCTCTCTCTCTCTCTCTCTCTCTCTCTCTCTCTCTCTCTCTCTCTCTCGTAAAACTAGGACTGAAAAAAAAAATTGCATCAGTGCCCCTTCCACTTATCACCACCACCACCTCCACTTCTACCACCACCACCACCACCACTACTACAGGCCTGCTGGGGAGGTGGGTGTAAGGCCTATAAGATTAAGCTTAAAAGGAGTAGAAAGAAGAGGAAGAGGAGGAGGAGGAGGAGGAGGAGGCGGGTGACGGGGCGTTGCTCAGTTACGGTTCTTTTTTTTTTTTTTTTTGGAAGAGGGGACTGGTGTGAAAAAGAGAGAGGGGGAGTGATTGTGGTGGTGTTTGTGGTGGCTATGTGGGGGAGGTGATGGCTGACGTGGTGATAGTAATGGTTGTGGAGGTGGTGATGGTGACGGTGGTGGTGGTGGTGATGATTGCGCTGATTGTAGGGGTAGTGGTGGTTGTGGTGATGTTTGGTGGTACTGATGGTGCGTGTGGTGATTGCGATGGTTGTAGTGGTTGCGGTTGTCGCAATGGTGGCAAATACTCTCTCTCTCTCTCTCTCTCTCTCTCTCTCTCTCTCTTAAAGCAGTAAGGGAAAAAATAAGATAAGATACGATAAGAGTTTTGCTGATTCAGAATAATACTCAAGAAAAAAAAACGCACTTCTCAATTGAATATATCACTGAGACTATTGAGGATTTCGTATTCAGATTATATATTTTTTTTACAACAAAGGCGACGGCTCAAGGGCAACAAAAAGAGTAGAAAAAAAAGCCCGCTACTCACCGCTCCCACAAGACAGAAAGGAAAGTGGCCAAAAGAGGAGCAACACAAAGCTATAAATAAACAAATAAATAAATAAATAATGGCGACACGAACTCCATAATAAAAAAGAGAAAAAGTAAGAAGCCAAAAGTCACTAATCAGATTTAATTCCCTATATATTTTTACCTCATGGTAGACATCTATTTCAGGAGCAAACAAAACAAACATGAAAACGAAGCCCACAAAGAATTCAATCCTACAAACAGTGACTTGATGCTCTCCTTACGAAAGATTTTGATTCGTTCATGATATCTATAGTTTCCTGAAGGACATCCTCAGACACACGAGAAAGAGGAAAGGACGAAAGAAAAGAAGAGGAAAGGAAGGAGGGAAGGAATAAATAAAGGAAGGAAGGAAGGATGGACAGAAGGAAGAAAGGAGAAAGGAAAGAAGAAAGGAAGGAGAATGGAAGGAGAATGGAAGGAAGGAAGGAAGAAAGGAAGGAAAATATAGACAAAACAAAGGAAGACTGCTTTGATGATTGAAAAGGATAGGAAATGATACATAGAAAGCAACTATAAATAAATTTCACGGGAGAGGAAGTGGAGGAAAACTGGGCAGCAGAAGATAAATGGAGAAAGGAGGAGAGGGTGGTGGAGGATGGTTGGGGGAGGGAGGGGAAGAAGGAAAGAGGAAGGAATGCAATGTGGAGGAGGAGAGAGGAGAGGGGAAGGAGGCTTTCTGGGTGTCTTCTCAGGTGATGGAGATGACAGCAAGAGAGAGAGAGAGAGAGAGAGAGAGAGAGAGAGAGAGAGAGAGAGAGAGAGAGAGAGAATTTACCGGAACAGAAACAAAACTGAGCGCAGCATTAAATGAAATAGCGAGGAGGTGGAGGAGGAGGAGGAAGAAAAAAGAGAAGATGGAGGAGGATGAAAAAAAGAGGAGGAACAAGAAGGAAGAAGTAAGAGCACAATATAATTAAGATAAGAGGTAAGAGGAAGAGGGAGAAGGGACTCAAAATACCTTACATATCTATATATATACCTTCCTTCAACCTTTACATTCCCTCACTCCCTCCCTCCCTCCTTCACTTCTTTCCACCCATCTCTTCTCAAGTGGAGGTCGAGCAGGCTGAGGAGGAGGAGGAGGAGGAGGAGAGCAAAAGGAGGGCATGGTGGAGGAAAGGGGGAAGGAGGAGGAAGAAAGATAAGAAGAAAGTTAAAAAGATAAGGAGGGAGGAAGGAAGGAAGGAAGGAAAGATGAATGAATGGACGGAAGGAAAGTTCGGAAGAGAAAGAAGGAAGGAAGGAAGGAAGGAAGGAAGGAAAGGACGAAAGAAAGTAAATGAAAAGGAAAGGAAGAAAAAGTCACCTCTAATCTTTCGAGTCCCACACAGAGAGAGAGAGAGAGAGAGAGAGAGAGAGAGAGAGAGAGAGAGTAATATTACACCCACTGGTACGGAAGAATGAGCACCAAGTCAACAACAAGAGGATCAATTCATATCAGTATTTTCAACGGTACAAAGACTTTTATCAATAGCATAGGATATCAATGACTCCAGAGAGAGAGAGAGAGAGAGAGAGAGAGAGAGAGAGAGAGACCGTTACACCACAACATCCCATCCTCCTCTTCATCCACCTCCTCCTCCTCCTCCATGTGTTAGGAAGAATTTAATTTTTCTTGCCTCTTTCTGCCCTACAGCGAAGCGGCCAGCTGTTGATCGCTCACTTCATTACCGGGAAAATGGAGGAAGAAAAAATAAAGAAATGGAAGAAGGGAGGTGAAGGAAGGAAGGAAGGAAGGGAGGAAACTAAGTAAAGAAAGGAAGAACGGACGGCAAGTAGGTAGGAATGGAAAGGGAAAGGAAGGTGGGAAGGAAGAAATGAACGAAGAGAAAAGGGAAGGGAGGGGAGAAAAGGAAGGAAGGAAGGAAGGAAGGAGAGCCGGCAGGTGGGTTGTAATGAAAAGGGAAAGGAAGGAAAGAAAGATATTGGAAAGGAATGAAGAAAATTAACGAGGGAAAGGAAGAGCGAAGGAAAGAGAATGAAGGGAAAGGAGGGAATGGAGAATGGATGGAGGAGAACAAGTAAAAGAATAAAGGGCGGAAGGAAGGAAGGACAAGAGAGGAAAGGATGGGAACCTAAAATACAGAACCTAACTTTACAGGACCAGAGAAAGACGAGGAGGAGGAGGACGAGGAGGACAAGAAAAGGAGGAGGAAGGAGAGGAGGAAGGGCGGATCCCAGAACACCATGAATCTAGGGAGAGGAGGAAGAGGAGGAGGAGGAGGGATTACTGTCTATAACCTTCAATTAGGGGCAAATGTTTAAGGCCTCGATGTAAGATGTTTCGGCATATTCCCATTTCGGTCCCGACAGCATCCAGAATCAACCTGCTATCGGGGTGGAGTCAGGGGTGAGGGGGAGATTACAGGGGGAGGTATTATCCATTATCTCGCCCCACCCAGCTACACACAGATCCCTCCTTCACCCCCATTTCACTCCCCATCCCTTCCCTCCCCATCTCATTCTTGCCTGAAGATGCTGGGCGTTGGTTAGGTTGCGTATTGCTAAAAATGGTAACTCCCTCCCTGTCTCTCCCTCTCCCTCTCACTTACTCAAGATTATCACTATGGAAGAGCACAACCAGCAGCTACTACTACCAAGGGATAATTCTCTCTCTCTCTCTCCGGTAACTCCCCTTTCCTTTCTCCGTCATTCAAGATCTGATTATGAAACAACTTACATAGCAGCTACCAAAAGGATTACTCTCTCTCTCTCTCTCTCTCTAGCTCCTCTCTCACTCACTCAAGATTATGATTACAGAACAGAACTTGAGGCTACCAAAAGATTACTCTCTCTCTCTCTCTCGATGGTAGATCCTCTCACTCACTCAAGATTATGATTACAGAACAGAACTTAGAGGCTACCAAAAGATTACTCTCTCTCTCTCTCTCTCTCTCTCTCTCTGAAGGACGTAACGCTATCAAAAACACTAGCAATAGCCTAGTCTAGCCCGCCATCACTATAGCCTAGCTGCACATTTTTGGGGCCACGCACTGCAGTTCTGGGCCGCCTCGCATGGCCGACTATTGCGAAACTAGAGTAAAAGAGACTAAAGGGAGAATGTAGAAAGACGATACGTTATACCACACCCTGACCCACCCACCCTCACCCTCAACACCCTCCCTCACCCTCTCTGCCTCCCTCACAGCCATCCTCTTTTTGCTTTCCCCGTTTCCTCGTCTTCTTTCCTTACGCAACGATTTTTATGGTGTCTTGGTGCATCGCGAGAACAGTTATGCCTCTATTTAGCGAAGGAATTGAGGGAACGGACATAAAGACGATGTATCCAAAGCTTCGTTGTATATATAAGTAGTACATAAGAAGTGTTGCATCATAACATTGCCAAAAGATAATTATCCGTTTGTAGTACAGTTAAGATTGTCCTATCCAGTAAAAATTGTGTTGGTTACTTACTTTACTCGTTGCAAAAATAGCTTAATCAAATAATAACATGGATGGTATGAATATAAGACAAAAAATAATGGTATAGTTCACATTTAGTAAGTTTATAAATCCGATTTTCGCTAAAGATAGAGATATGAATAGACTACAAGATGATGCCAGACAGTCTACACATGGCAGCTCCGTTAAGAGGTTCATTAAAATAGAGTATACTGCATAAGTCATAACTCCACTGGGATCTCTATTTACACTTACTTAACCAGACCTTCTTGAACGCGGACCCTCACCCGAGAGAGAACTGTGCACCATTTAGTATTGGAAACATTAATATTGCAACAGAACGGGGTCGGCATTCTCAGACGCTACCATCCCTTACATCAACTATTAACAAGGGTCGAGAGGGAGTTCAATCGGGTCATGGTACAGAAGAAGGGTCAAACTACCACCAGGGTCATAAAACTACCTCTGGAAATTACCAAAACTTCTACGAAAGCCTTGTCAAATAGGTGATCTTGGGGGCAGGTATGTTTAAGAATATGGCACCTTGCAGTTCTGATAATCTCTTCCGAAGCTTACCAAGGGAATAAGAGGTGCTGTAATCAACTGGAACATATATTAAGTACATAATAAATCACCTAATGCTAATAATAACTGCAATACATAAAAATAGGTATTGCATGTAACGTTAGGGTTTTGAGACTACGTGCAGACAGAGAGAGAGGGTTGGGGTGGTTGAGGGGGGGGGGGGTGATGCATGTGTCAAATTTCTATTCGTTCAGTTTTAACTCAAGTCCTGAACGATGAGTAATGAAATGAAGATCGGATGTCAATAGCTCTCTCTCTCTCTCTCTCTCTCTCTCTCTCTCTCTCTCTCTCAATTTAGTTTACTTTCTGGTAGATTTAAGGGGCGGGCCACTTAATGCTGACAATAGGCACTGCGGTCTACACATTTCTCTCTCTCTCTCTCTCTCTCTCTCTCTCTCAATTAACCTAAATGTGGTGGTTTCATTTGTCTTCACAGAAACTTAAACTGCATCCTCTTCCTTCTTTCCTTCTACATTCTCCTTTTCTTCTGCTCCTCTCCCTCCTCCTTCTCCTCCTCCTCCTCTTCCACCAAAGTTATCAGCTCAACCCAACTTTTTCTTCTTTTTCTTCTTTACGGTACCAGTTACATCCTTGAGAGAGAGAGAGAGAGAGAGAGAGAGAGAGAGAGAGAGAGAGAGAGAGAGAGAGTTGGTCATGACTAAAACATCTGGGTGGGATTGAGTGGGCGTCATATGTACGTGCATGTGTGTGTGTGTGTGTGTGTGTGTGTGTGTGTGTGTGTGTGTGTGTGTGCGGAGGCATCTCATGTGGTAAATTGAGAGTGCATGTTGGTATGAGTAAACGGGGAGGGGAGGGGAGAATGAGGAGGAGGGGCAGTGATGGAAGTGGGATGGGGAAGGAAACGAGAGAGGAGGAGGAAGAGGGAGGGGGGGAGGGGAAGGCACTGCAGGTGTTGTGTGGGCGAAACTGACTGGAGGAGAAATGGAGAAGGGGGAGGGGGAAAGAAGAGGAAGAGGAGGAGGAGGAAGAGGAGGAGGAGGAAAGGGAGGTTATGTCAAAGGGATGTGACGAAAAATGCAGAGGCAGAAAGGAAAGAGTATAAATGGGGTACCTAGGAATTTTGATAAGAGGGACAGTGGAAATTATGGAGGGAGAGGAGTACAGAATAGAATGGAAGAATGTAATGGAAGAGTGGTGAAGGAGGAGGGAGGGAGAGGGGGTGGGGAGCCTGATAGCAGCTGTGACAGGTGTGTAGGCCAGCAGGTGAGCGTAGTAAAGGGAGGAGTATGACGGAATGGAAATGAAGCGGGGAGGCGTAAGAAGGAAAATGAAGAATGGTTGGGAAAGAAGACAGCGAATGAATGGGATGATGATGGGAGGGATAGGCAGGAAATAAGGGAATGATAGAGTTACGTTAAAGGGATGAGACGTGACGGGAACAAAATGGAATGGGACGATGATGGAGTGGAAGGCAGACAAAAAAAAACAAGAAAAAGGAAGGAATGCCGGTAAAAAAAAAGATAGATAAAAATGACAGCAAAGAGATGTAAACAAACTCCAAATAATCACAAATAATAACGCTTGAAACGAAGAAACAAAAAACAAACAATTATATCTAAAAAAATAATAGAAGAAAATGAAAAAAACGGGAGATTAATGAGAAGAAAGGGGATTAATTAGGAACAGGGAATCAATAAGAACACATCCAGCAATAACGAATAACTATAATAAACGTAAAACTCCCGAACGTTCATCTGAAGTAAACAAACACTGGCAGAGGGCAGGGGATAGGAGGGGGTGGGGGAGTGGGGGGATGGGAGTGGTGGTGGCAGGGGACACATTTATATATGTAGGGAGGGTACAGCCAAGGTTATATGCACGCGTCCACACACATACACACACACACACACTGTCAGCGACGTGTCTTCTTTACCAATGCATTTGATACAGTTGGATGAGCCATGGACACACACACACACACACACACACACACGTACACAACTTTCACCGCACACGCATACTACTGCTATCGCTGGGTTAGAATTATCGTCTTTCGCAACTACACAGTAACACACACACACACATAGCTGTACCCATAAATCTGTTCAGCATTAGATCAGATCGTGGGTAAATGGCACACACACACACACACACACACACACACACAAAGGGTATTAAGAACTTTACACAATATTAATTAACTTAAGTGATTGAGTCCAAACTTAAAGGCGTTAAAAGAGAAAACAAATATGTATTCCCAACAACTTATCACCATGCTAGTTAACACACACACACACACACACACACCTCTGACCTATGCAACGTGTTCATGTTTACTAATGAGCCACACACACACACACACACACACACACACACACACACACAAACAAAACTGGGTCCTAGGCCAGATACTAGTTACTGACAGTTAGTATAACCCATCACACACACACACACACACACACACAGGGCAGCGGGCACCTGTTAGCACCCCCCTCCCATTGCAGTCAGGCCTCCCTCACCCTTGCAATACTAACCAGAGTCCTGTATTCGGATTCTCTTGAGGTCAGGTCACGCGCAGGTCACACGGGTCCGTCACTCCCAACGTAACAGTGACCAGTGGGCTGCGGAGGCGGGTGCCCACTCACACAGCAGTGCCCTGTCTGCCACGCGGGGCCACTCAGGTTAGCCTCAGCACACCCACTGTATCGTTGGCGCACATTTCACTTATTTCACCTTTTTTAATCGTAGGTTTCAGAAAAGTAGGATCACAACACCGCTAAATAATTGCCTGACGTGCACCTTCCACCTCGACTCAACTCAAACTGGCGATTTCAAGCCGCGAGCGAGCGCAAGAGCCGCAGGGTGGGCGCCGCCGCTGCCTGGCGCACGAATAAATTCCTCAATGTAAGGCGTTGTTATATCATTTAATTTATTTTGATCGTTGGCTCCAAGAGTGTGTTACGCGGAGAGTTAGCTGTTTCTACTTTGTCTTCCTGTTTGTCACTGTATGTTAATTTATCCAGTCATGCATATTGTCTTGACGCGAACCAAGTCATGCATGAAGACAGCAACAAAACAACCACTACTACTGCATGTATTACTACTACTACTACTACTACAACCACAACCACGACAGCTGCTGCTACTACTAATACTGCGGGTACCATCACTTTCTACCACTTCTACTTCTACTACCAACACAACACTAACTATTACTACTACTGTTTCTACCACTGTCAATACTGATACTGCAACTTCTACTATTATATTGCAAGTTTGGCATGATTATTACTTAGGTTTTCAAATCAACTCCGTATTAATAAATCCTCACAGCTTCCAAGCAATGTCAAGTCCACCCATGTTTCATTTTGCTTTTAATTATTGAGATTGGTTGAATGGATAATGCAGTACTGATTGATTAGCTTTATTGTTACAAGACCAATGCTTCAGAGGAAAAGGGATGTGCGTGCCATTCCCAGTCTTGGCAATATGATAAGATACAATGATCATACAAACAAAAAAAATGTACCTCATTGCTAGTAAAACAATGAGAAGGTTGAGATGGGTCTTGTCATCACTTTTGTTTAATTAAGGCACAATTAAGAGACCACCCAAGGGCAAACCAGAATTACACACACACACGCACACACACGTTCGAATTTTTTTGTATTTTAGTATATTTAACACCGAAGCAAGTACAGCACACGTTCCTTTCACTCACAAAAAGTGGACAAGAGGATTAATTATGCAAAAATAATGCAATATGCGATGCTTGGCTGTATATTTTGTTGTTGTTGGGGGAGAGATCATACAGGCCACAGTTTTTTTTCAGATAATTATCGACAAAAGTGTACGTGTATTCTTTTTTACAATGAAATCGAGATCGTCTACGGACAGTTGAAATGTATGACTTGAGTGAAGACCAGCCAGGCATCGTGATAGCTTCAGACATATAAATTATGATACTACAGTACTATAGGCGGTAAAAATCAGCGGTGACAGTCAGTCCATCTTCAATGCCAACAAGCTGGACAAAAAAAACTGGCTTATAAATATCCGAAAATGTTCGTAACACAGGAAAAAAATGCCAGAATATGTGCTCGTGTGACACCGCCTCAGGTTACTTCCCCCGCCACTTGCCAGTTACCTTTCTGGATTACACATTCAACACATGGATATAAAGGAAATAATGAAACCCAAGTGACTGCTAGAGATTCAGGTGAGCCTTGAAATTTATCACCACGTGCCCGGCTGAGGCGGTACGACAGTTTAGACAAGTGGAAGGTGGAGCCCTTCGCGGGGGCGTCATCGGGACCTATGGACAAAAATTAAACAAAACGAAATGAGTCGATACTAAGGACATGTTTTCTGCATAGATGGATAGATAGACAGATAGATAGATAGACGTAGAGATTTACTGACCACACCACTACCAAAAAGCAAAACTACTCGAAATTATTATTATTACGGACATTCCCTGCACACACACACACACACACACACACACACACACACACCAAAAGAAGAAAAAAAGACAAGCAATGGAAACTACGTCAAACAAAAGGCGTTGAAATGTCATATATGTGTACGCAATGACCTGACCACGTTACAAAATGGTCGTGAAATCTAATGTCCTGAGGAAGTGCTTACGACATCGCCCTTAGAGTTATGCTTTTGTACATAACGTATTACTTAACTCAGAAATGAAAGAAGAAAAAAGGAAACGGTCTGGGATGAATGGGGAAAGAAGGAAGAAATAAGTGCAAAGATGGGGGTGTGTGAGATGGATGGATGAATGAAAGAAGGAAGGAAGGAAGAAGGAAAAGGTCTGAGATGAGTGGAGGAATTAAGGAAGGAAAGAAATGGTCTGAAATAAATTGAGGAAGGAAGGAAAGAAGGGTGAATAGAGGTGCTGAGATAAGAGTGCGTGAGATGAATGAATGAATGAGTGAATGAAGGAAGGAAGGAAAGAAGATGCTAAAAGTGCGTGAGATTAATGAATGAATAAAGAAAGGAAGGAAGGATGAATGTAAGTGCTGAGATGAGTGCGTGAGAGAAATGGAGGAAGGAAAGGGATAAAGGAAGTAAAAATGGAAATAAAGAAAACTATGAGATTAGAGTGGAAGGAATGGAGGAAGGAAGGAAAAAGGAAGAATAGAAATAAAGGATAGTCTGAAATAAGTGTGCATAGGAGGAATGGAAAGAGATGGATAGCCAGAAACAAGAGGAAGAGGAAGGAAGGGGCAGTAACGAGAGGAAGAGGAAGAGGAGACGGACAGACAGAAACAAGAGGAAGAGGAAGGAAGGGGCAGAATGAAGAGGAAGAGGAAGAGGAGACGGACAGACAGAAACAAGAGGAAGAGGGAGGAAGGGCCAGCATGAAGAGGAAGAGGAAGAGATAGACAGACAGAGACATGAGGAAAAAGAAGGAAGGGGCAGAATGAAGAGGAAGAGGAAGAGGAGACGGACAGAAAAAAGAGGAAGAAAAAGGAAGGGGCATTAAAGAGAGGAAGAGGAAGAGGAAGAGATACAGACAGAAACAAGAGGAGAAGGAAGGAAGGGGCAGAATGAAGAGGAAGAAGAAGAGACGGACACAGATAACAGGAAGAGGGAGGAAGGGACAGTAAAGAGAGGAAGAGGAAGAGAGAGAGGGAAAGGAACGCGGATGTCAGCAGGTAGTTATTAAAAATTAACCGAGTATTCCCTTGACCCCGCTGAACACGCTCCAGGGGGGGCCATGAAGGTCAGGAGGTCAACTCGTGGGCCATGGGAAAGGAAAGGTCAGGCAGGGATACAAAGTGACCACCAATACATATTTAATTAACCAGTGTGTGTGTGTGTGTGTGTGTGTGTGTTATAATATTAGCTTTAGCGGGATTATGCTTATTTCAGTAATCTAATAAGGTCATGGAAAGAGGTCAGGTCACATAGACGGCTCATCTCCACTCTTAAGGTCAACATAAGGTAAGAAATAAGGTTAGGGGTAAGAAGTCAGTCTGATCATACAAATACTTTTAAATAAACGAAAAAATAAAATATGGCCGGTAGGTATTTCAAAAGAGGGAGGGGGAGGGGAGGGTGCAACTGCCACACTTCACTGCTTGGAAATTCGTCAAATGCTACTTTTTTATATACGTTTTAATGTGTTAGGTTAAGGCGAAAGCACAAATTGATTATATTCTACCGATAACACTACTAGGAAGATATAAATAAGAAAATAATAATGCCTATACTCCACAACAGAAAGCCCAGCCATCTCACAATCAATAACTGGGAACTTACTTACGAATAACACTGTACTTCATTGTATAAGTAACATTATGGCAACAATTAAAACATTCATTCTAGTCTTGCGCTGACCCCCCCCCCCCGCCCCCCTCACAAAGGTCACCATGGCAACTGAAAGCGTCAACAAACACAACCTTGCAATATCAGAGGAAGGAATCTAGAAAACAATATAAATCCTGCTGTTACCTGTGCTGACTGGCCCCCAATGACTGTGTAAAGGCGACAGGTGTACAGATGCTATTATAATTATACGTGTTGAAAGGAGTAGAACGCGGAGGGAAAAGCCGTAGAATACCCTGAGAACTTAAGACCTTTTTTTGACAACCATCCTGCAAGCCAAGCAAAGAATATAAAAATGAATTCCTTGATATTGTATAGTCTACCTGGCCTCCAATGACTATGTAAAGACAACAGGTGTGTGTCTGTGTGTGTGTGTGTGTGTGTGTGTGTGTGTGTGTGTTGTTACATGTAAAAGAAGGATGCAGAAAGTGACAAGGAGTGGTAACATGAAGGAGTCCAGGGTGTTATATCTCCTGGAGTGAGTGAGTGGAAAGAATATATTGTGAGTTAAAGAAAGAGGGATAGACAGACAGGCAGCAACAATGCCCTCCATAGCAGAACAAAAGGCAAAGGTCAACAGCCAAATTCAAGACCTCAGGAAGAAAATACAACTGTCAGGTGAGTTTTTGTCCCTTTTGTGTTGTGTCGGTAAAATGTGAATATGAATTATTACCATATGCAACCTGTTCTTGGTCCATACTACCTCACCCTTGTGCATGAGACATCAGTAGTTAACCTCAAAAGCAAATTATCCAGAGAAATCTAATAAAAACACTTTCCATAATATAATGCATTGAGATCATTAACCCGGTAGCAGCGACGGGCCAAATGTGTGGCTGGCTTTACCGGGTACCAGCGACGGGCCAAATTTGTGCCATGATTTAATCCCCCAAAAATAGATGATACATAAACTGATCACAAATCCTTTGATATGTATTATGAAATGGTTTGTGTGAGTGATGATTTTTTCTCATTTTTCTCGCTTGGAGGGACCATTAAGAAACATGATCCCCGCTGCTGCTACTGGGTTAATATCCTTTTCCTAGTTTATTTATTCTATCAAAAAGGCCTATGGAGGAATAAAGATTTTTGTTTACAAAATTTAAAGATTTCAGATAAGTTACTTTAATAAACTCCTATAACTAAATTAAATTAAAATGCCTATCTTTAGTAGAGCCATCAACATTAGCATCAATCTATCTATCTATTTGTGTGTCAGGATCAATAATTTATCTACCTACCTACCTATCAAACTACTTGCATGTGTGTGTGTGTGTGTGTGTGTGTGTGTGTGTGTGTGTGTACCTTACCAAATAAAAAGCATATCAAATTACACACCCTGAGCTCTGCAAAGTTACCCCATGTGATGACCGTCGACAGAGGGGGAGAGCAAGGCCTTCTATGAGGAGAGCGAGGCGGAGAAGAGGACCAACAAGGCAGCCATCACAAGCCTGCGATCGGACATTAAGCTCCTTCACATCAGAATACAGGAAGCCAGCCAGGTGAGTCTGCCTGGCCACCTCATGGCACAATACCTTAACCAGACTCAATTCTATAAGGGGAAATATTGTCTGTGAGCTAAAGATTGTGCCTTATGTGTATGCTTTCTCTCTCTCTCTCTCTCTCTTAGAATAGTTGTTTTTCCTGGTATGGAAGAAAGACTGCCATCCTAATTTTGGAAGAATAACTTTGTGGGCTTTTTCTCCCGTTGTCTCTATTATTTTATTTTTTTGTTATTTTCATTTTGATTATCACATTATTATTTGTTATTTTATTTTCATTTTTTCCATCATTTCTATTTTTTTTGTTATCTTATGTTATTTTTCTCCTTATTTTGTTTATCTCATTATTTTTTGTTTGCCTTTGACTGCTTCCTCTGATGAAACAAATCAAAAAACACAAAATATTCTACACTAAATCCCGACACCTCACCTTCCATTTTTTCTTCCCCAGGGCAGCGAGCGGAGCGTCGAGCGAGTGCTGCTGCAGCGAGGGAGTGCAGGGAGTGGCGGGGGGAAGGCTCGGGGCAGCAGCAGCGCAGGGGGGGCCACTGGGGGAAAGAGCAGAGGTGGCAGCGGAGTAGGGGCGGGAGGCGGGAGAGTTTACAGCAGTGGGGGTGGTGGGGGAGGTGGTGGTGTAGTAAGCGTAGGGGGTGGAGGTGGAGGGACAGTGAGGGTGAGGAAGGCGGAGGACACCATCACCACCACCCAGTACAGACTCCACGACCAGGTGAAGAGACTCAACTTTCTGAACCACACTGTTGCCCAGGTAAGGAAGGCTAGTGTGTGTGTGTGTGTGTGTGTGTGTGTGTGTGTGTGTGTTTACAGGACTTATCTAAGCTCCTAATGTTCTGTATCACATTTTTTCATATAATTTCTCAAACTTGTGTACATATGTTTTTTACACAGAGTATTTAATGAGGTGTGTGTATGTGTGTGTGTGTGTGTGGGGGGGGGGGTAGTATGTGTCCATTGAGAAAAATTACAAAACAATTCAATGTCTTAGGAACTCACTGCACTAGAAAATGATTAAAACATGAATTAATTGCCTTGTAAAATGTAAAAGCTAATCTGATATGGGCTTTTAACTGATGAAGGGGATCAACAACTTAATATACACTGTGCTAAAGAATATGACTTGGAACAATTTTCATTCATGGAAATGGAAAAAAAAGGACAACACCAGCACAAAACAAATAACAGAAGCATAATCTATAGAAACACAAAATACACACAGATCCTTACTTCTTTTTCTTTCCCTTAGCGAGAGGAGCGGCTGCAGAACCTAAAGATACTGCTGGGAGAGGCAACGTCAGACAGGGCACAGCTTGAGCAGGCGAGCATCCAGGAGCTGCAGCAGGTGGGTGGAGGAGGATGGTGGCAGGTGCAGGAGGAGGAAAGGGAAAAGAAATAGACGAAAAAGAAGGAGGTGGAGGAAGAGGAAAAGAAAAGGACAAAAAAGTGGGAGGCAGAGGAAAAGGAAAAGAAAGGGATGAAAAAGTAGGAGAAAGAGGAAAAGAAAAGGACAAAAAAATAGAAGGAAAAGGGGGTGGAGGAAAAGAAAAGGAGGAAAAAGTAAAAAGAGAAGGAGGAAAGGATAAAGGAAGAGGAGGAGAAAGGGATAAAGAAAGAGGAGGAAAAACAAGGAAAAGTAAGAAGAGGAGGAAGATTTATTTAGACTACAGTAATTATTAAGCATACAATTTTAAAGTTTTCTATTTTTTAACCATCCACAGTTGCAATAACCACACTTACTATTACTTTACTACCCTTTCAACCTAAAATCTCCCTCATCCAGGAGCTCATTGGACTAGAGTGACCCTAGAGTGAATAGTTTCCCTTTAATGATACACAATTGAAAGTACCGCACAAACTATTAATTTAAAACCTCTTCAACTTGATTTCTTCCCCGCCCAGGAGCTCATTGGACTGGAGAACGGTCTGGAGCGTGTGGGCGTGAGTGTGAGCGAGGCCGAGGGTGTGAGGCGACGCTACTCCAGCATGGTGACGGCCCTGCGGGGGGAGGCTGCTGCCCACCGCACCACCCTAGACCAGCTCCACATGCGCCTCACTCAGGAAAGGGAGACACTCACACACCTTAGGGTACTACGACTGCTACTTGTGCTCGGAAAGTGCCCACATCATCTGATCATTACACTGCACCTTATCTTTCATTTTTGTTCCTTTACACCTCACAGTAACACTTCAATATGTCTTCACTCTTATATTTCTAAGTATACCATCTCTGCTCCTCATCCCAGGTCTCCATTATTTTGCCCTCCTTCTACCTCAGTCTCATCACTCTACGCACTTTATTCACTGACAAACACCCTCCCTTCTTCTATCTTCACCCTCCAACCCTCCACTTCTGATTTCCTTACTCCCAACTCCTGCTCCCTTCTACCTTTCCCCATCCTGATCACTCCACTCCCTCCACTCTCATTTACCTACAAATACTCCCCTTTCTTCCATCCTTACCCTCCAACCCTTCACTCCTACTTCCCTAACTCTCAAACTCTGCTCCCTCATCTCCCTTTCCCACCCTTTCCTACGATCCCCTTTTCCCCATGATCCTACCCTTGTTCTGATCCTCCATTGCTTCTGCAGGAGTCTCGAAAGAAGGCTGAGAAGACCCGTGACTCCCTGAGGACGAGGCTACACCAGGAGGAGGAGAGTGCCTATGAGACCAAGAGGGAGAGGGAGAAGAGGCTGTCAGAGTATAGGTATGGAAGACACAGGGAAGGGGGAATAGGGGGAAATAATGAAGTGCCAAGTAAGAACAGGGAAAAGAAGAAAGGCTACTAATCATGACTTTTGAAGACTGCACAATTTCGTCAATGCAGAGGGATAAAATTACTAATATAAGAGGCTGTCAGAGTATAGGTATGAAAGACACAGGGAAGGGGAAAGAGGAGGATATAATGAAGTGTCAAATAAGAACAGAAAAGAGGAGAAAAGCTATTAACTCTAAGATGGCGGCAGTATTTGAAGAGAAGCTCCCCCAAAATGAATGGTCTATATAAAGTCACTGTCAACCTTAGGACCGTAGCATAAATATAGTTACGGTGCATAATAGATGTTTTAATTATCATCTATATATAGATTCTACTGCAATCTGAAAGTGTTGTTACGTTTCTGCCATACAAAACTGACTGACTGAATTTTGAACCTTCTATATATAGTTTCACTGCCGTTTAAGGGTTAATTATGACTTATGAAGACTGCACAGTTTGGTGAATGCAGAGAGGGATAAAATTACTAATATATAAGAGGAAGTCAGAGTGTAGCTAAAGAAACAGGGGAGCTTTTTTATTATAGATTTCATGAATGAGGAGCACGATGAGGACAAAGCCCACATTCTCAAACACATCGGCAGCCCAGTTCGCATGTTTGAAAAGCCTCTCGTTGAAGTTGCTGGGGTTTCCATGGACTGTTTTCTGATGGTAATGAAAGTTTTACATGATTTGCGCATCTTGAACGGGAGAATCACCTATAAAAACCCGGTTACTCTTCTCCGTGGCCTCAGGAAACAGGTGTAAAGGGAGTGCAATACGTTTAAGAATATGGACTTGGAGCTACTAGTATAAGGGACTCTATGAGGGGCTAAACAACAAAAAAAGGGCTATGGTAGTCTCAATAATATTTCACCCTTCTCTGGCCTTTGGAAACAGTCGTAATGGAAGCCTAATAAGTTTAAGAATATGGACTTAGAGCTACTAGTATAAATGGTTCTATGAGGCGCCAAAAAAAACAAAAAAAAAAAGGGTTATGGTAGTTCCAATAATATTTCACTCTTCTCTGTGGCCTTGGGAAACAGTTGTAAAGGGAGTGCAATACGTTTAAGAATATGGAGAGCTGCTAGTATAAGGGGCTCTATGAGGGGCCAGACACACAACAAAAAAAGGGTTATGGTAGTTTCAATAAGATGTTACAACCTCAGGCGGCGTGCAGAGGAGCGACGAGTGCTGGACTTCGGTTTGTCCGCTGACCGTCGCCTCTCAATACTGCGCTCGCCCCCCACACGCCGGGACTCCCCCTCGGCCACTGCCCTCACCCCTCACGATGCTCAGGAGATGGTGGAGGCTGAGCTTGAGAAATACCAGCAGATCTTCACTAAACTTAAGGTGGGTGCATATCATTAATAGGAAGAAAAAAGGATATGTGTTGCATCTCCTGAATATATATACAAGTGTAAAAAGTACTCAAATTTAGTGCCAGATGTGTCTTTATCTCCCCCCTTGAAAAGTTGAAGTAAAAGGAAGGAGAATATATAGAGAAAAAGGCTATTCATTAGTTTACAAGTGAAAGGAATGAAAATGTGAAAGATTGATATACCTGTTATCTCCTGAATTAATAGCTTGAACAGTTTATGTGTGACAGGGCAGAAAAAGTGAAGGCATATTCTTTTTAAGTTATACTAATTTGAACAGTTTACAAGTGCAAGGGATGTAAACGTGAAAGCATTTATACTTGTTAACTCCTGCATTAGTAGTTTGGACAGTTAAAAAGTGAAACAGATAAAAAAGTGAAGGCATAAACATACATATTAACTCCTGCATTAGTAATTTGGGCAGCTTAGCAACGACTAACTAACCTGCCCACTGTAGGAGGTGTTGGGGGTGACAAGCGTGGATGAGGTCGTGGAGCGCCTCACCACGCAGGGCAACACCAAGGAACACCTCCGCCAGCTGCGATCAGTCACGCTGGAGGAGGTGACGCGCCTCAAGCAGGAGAAGGAGACCATGCATGAGGAGCTGCACCGCGTCAAGTACACCACCACTGAGGATGCTGCCAGGTATAGTTGACCTAAAATTATCGGCACCCTAATGAATGACAAAACAAAATCGGTGAAAATTTAAGAAACTGGATGCTGCTGGTAAATGGTGTACTGTATGTGTCAAATGTTTGATGATTTGTTCCTCATTATTATCAGCCATTATTAGTTCACAGTAAACCTTCTTCCAAAAATGGCAGAGAATTTGAAAAGCATGTTCGAAAATGGTTTGAGTGATAACCCCAACCTGCTTTTATGGGCTAGAATTTCCTACCCTAACACATCACCACATTTTATCCTGTCACTCATTTACCACATAAAAGGGCTAATAACTTTTTGTCTTAACCCCTTGACTGCGAATTTCCTACAAGAAGACATCACCAAGCTACAGGAATGGAACAAAAGGTGGCTGCTATGATTCAATGAAGAAAAATATTAAGTCATGCGCCTTGGGAGGGGAGATCCAGCATACCAATACCACATGGGAAACACTCCACTATCCACCACTGAGGCAGAGAAAGACCTGGGATACCAGGGAAGGCGAAATCCATGCCAATCACAGTGGACAGGTTAAATTACCTCTTTTCTGCCGTCAGGATGGTGGGGGTGATCAGTGAGCTGCGGGAGCGTGTGGAGGAGCAGGAGAAGCTGAAGGAGGACCTGGATGGCCGGCTCGATGGGACCATGAAGGTGCTCACGGGCGTCAGGGCCGGGCTGGAGCACGTGGCGGAGAAACTGGAGGCAAGTCTGGGGATGGGAGGCTTTTCGCTTGGTCCTGCAAGAAGCGAACTTGATGTGTTACTAAGAACTTATTGATTTATTTACTTTTATGGTACTGCAAATACTCAGGTCAATATGAACCAGGGTGAGTTAGGTATGGGAGAGAGAGAATGAGAATGAGTATGTGGAGAAAAAATACTGAAGGGAAAAAGTTGGGAAGATAAGTTGAAAGGCAGACACTAGTGTCAACTTGGGAAATGAAAGTTGAAATAAAACAAAAACATAAACATAGAAATCCTTAAATCCTGACCTGTGATGCCTACCAGAGCCATGAGGAGCCACGACCGGCCCGGAGTGAGGTGGAGTCCCCGCTGGAGTACCTGGTGCTGCTGATGGGGTACTGCCGGACACGAGCAGACGCCCTCATGCAACAGATCAGCAATATTGCTCAGCTTCAGCACAAGGTCAGCAGCACTACTTGTCTTAACCCGGTAGCAGCAGGGATCATGTTTCTTAATGGTCCTTCCAAGCGAGAAAAATGAGAAAAAATCACTCCTCACACAAACCATTTCATAATATATATCAAAGCATTTGTGATCAGATTATGTATCATCTATTTTGGGGGGGGTTATATCATGGCACAAATTTGGCCTGTCACTGCTACACAGTAAAGCCACAAATTTGGCCCGTCGCTGCTACCGGGTTAATTACATATCTGCCACATTTCTTCCATTACCATATTTGTAAAACAGTGCTTGTTAATGCAGGTGCTTTTTTTTTCAGTGTAACTCCTCACCTTACTTAATCAGCATCACCTTTTCAGCATTATTTTGGTTACTTTACTATGCCATATATATGCCTTTCCAAAGACTGTAAAGTAAGCATATCATAGAATTAGGCAGCAATGGCCATATAATTTTTAATATATATTTACATTATCAGGCCAAATCTTCCTCATTGCACTTCTTTTTATAATAGTAAATAAATACATGCACCTCATCTTCAGCTGGCCGAGATGCAGGAGGAAGAGAGGGAGAGCGGTGGGAGTTCCATGGTCTCCCCCGAGAACATCCGAGTCTCATTCCCCGGTGCAGTGTCCACCAAGGCCTCCCAGCAACAGGTGACCCACAGGCTCCTGTCTTTGTGGCTCATTTATCTTTCTTATTCTTTTAGGGGGCAGCATGCTCAATTCTTTTTCTTTGGCCTGTCTTCTTGAACATGAGTATTTCTGATTTATTGTTTTATCAACACTCAAGGAAGAGTTAAATGTACAAGAAATAGTGTCCCCTAAAATATACTCACAGTGGTATAAATTTCACAGATTTCTCCTACTATTTTTCCACCTTTTCTTGTCTGACACTTAAAATCCATTTTGACACAGGCTATTTGAAGATCTCACTGATGGAAATGACAGACTATTTGAACACCTCACTGATGGAGATATGTAATTTTGTGTGCTTCTTCAGGTGGAGGAAGGAGCAGACAGTGGAGAGGAGGAGGAGTCCCTCACACGCAAGTTTATCAAGCGGCAAGCACAGATGATTGTGGAGGCCAAGGCTCGCAAGAGAAACCGTCCAGTGTCCACCTTCAAGTCTTAAGACAAAGGGAAAGGTAAGAGGAGATGCTAAATTCACTGAGGGCAAGAGGGAGGGACTCTTCTTGGGGCTCAATCCTTACACTCTACACATGCAGGAAACAGTAAAATATGGACAACAATGGTAATAAAAGACCACAGTGAGGAATGTACACAGTCTTTATTTTCTTGCTTGAGACATTGCAATCAAGATTATTGTCAGCTTTGACTTATGTATCCTTACGTTTAAATTCATTTCAATCTGTATGTGTATTCATATGTATTTAGGAAAATTTGCTCTAGGTATGAAAATGGATTATCAACTATTTTACAATACCACACCTAAGTTACTGAATCTGCTGTGTAGGATGACAAAGATCAGTTTATGCTCAAGGAATTGGGTTTGGTGAGGCCAGACTGCAGTGTTGATTTAGATCTGGAATTCATCTTCATTCTGACAATACTTTGCTCTTATTCTTTAGCTCAATTTTTAGTTTTCTTCCCCCCTGATATCAGTACTAATTGTAAAGTTGTGTACAAACTGGCAAAAATAACCCATGTTGCTGCAGTTGGGGATGGATTTGGGATTATACTTGAGGTTCATTCAGCGCTGCCCCTTCCAAACATTTACTCAGATAGGATGCCTGGCGACCTCAAGATCAGCCTCATTTTATTGTTGATGTCATTGCAGGATTCCTAGAAAGCAGAAAGAAGCAAATCAGAAAGGAGAGTATAAAAATCTGATATATTTCATGCATAAACCACTCAGAAAAACCAATCACTCACAATATCAGACTGGGGCGGTAGTGAATCATCATTATGACATTGAAAGTCAAACTAAGACATCTTTAAACAGTCGTTACTTTCATTAACATCCATGGAAATCAAATTAAGACCTTAGCTGTAAGATCGTCCACAGGGTACTTTCAACATCAGTGTATTTCCATGATTTTTAATGTCATGTATATACCTAATTATACTGAGATGTTTACTGGCAAGCGTGAGATGATTTTGGAGGCTCCCCTTAAACAAACCAATGGGGAGACTCAACCTTTAGGCATTTAAAGACTAAGTTCATGCGACATTTAATACTCACATGAAAAGGGATGATTTGTTGACTAGCTTGGTCCTACAATGTCACAAGAGGATCCTAGAAAACAAAGTTACTATATTAATGCTGAGTACAAACAACTAAACATTTATTATTCCACTTGAAACTACTCAGAAGAACCAATCACTCACAACATCAGCCTGGGGCGGTAGTGAATCATCATTATGGGAAGAAATTAAAATTGTGTTGCCATTAACCCTTTCATTGCTAAATGCTCGCAGCGAGCGTTAGGTGTATTTGCTGGTGGCGCTAAACGCTCGCTGCGGGCTCCACCCGCACTCAAATCTCCCGCGTATGAGTGTGTTCCAACACTAATTCTCACAACACAGGATTGCCAATTGAGTGGATTCTTCACTAAATTTGGTGGAAAATCATATCAGCCCAGCGTGGCAAATCTACGGACAAGTAACTGGTGGATGTTCTTGCCCAATATAGCGGCATTTTTGCATAGCTTCACCTATCACCTGACTGATTCTTTGACCAAATAGTTGTAAATATTGCAGTTGGCAATACTCCATTGCCAGAATCTGAAGAGAAGATGTCCACAGTTCCCTCAATACGGCTGATCATCCCGCACGCACCGACATAAGTGTTAACATTCAACACTCCCTGAACGTGCATGTACGTTCGCAAGAGAGGCATACATAACCGACTCCTATAGATCTGGACCTCCTCTTTCCAATGGTGTTTTTGGTTTTTAGCTGTGATGAATAGTTTTTGAGATACAGAGGTTAAAAGCAAACCCCCATTGGGCTGCCCGACTGCGCCTGAGGGGATAGTTGCGTCCGCACCGCGCGCAAGGAAAGGGTTAAGCCACAAACACTCAACTCAACCCTTAGGCATTTAAAGATTGTATGCTCAGGCAACATTTAATACTCACATGAAAACGGATGATTTGTTGATTAGCTTGGTCCTACGATGTCACAAGAGGATCCTAGAAAACAAAGTTACTATATTAATGCTGAGTACAAACAACTAAACATTTATTATTCCACTTGAAACTACTCAGAAGAACCAATCACTCACGACATCAGCCTGGGGCGGTAGTGAATCATCATTGTGGGAAGAAATTAAAATTGTGTTGCCATTAAGCCACAAACTCTCAACTCAACCTTTAGGCATTTAAAGATTGAAAGTTCATGCGACATTTAATACTCACATGAAAAGGGATGATTTGTTGACTAGCTTGGTCCTACGATGTCACAAGAGGATCCTAGAAAACAAAGTTACTATATTAATGCTGAGTACAAACTACTAAACATTTATTATTCCACTTGAAACTACTCAGAAGAACCAATCACTCACGACATCAGCCTGGGGCGGTAGTGAATCATCATTATGGGAAGAAATTAAAATTGGTGTTGCCAACTTGCCATTAAGTCACAAACTCTCAAGGATTCTATGAGTAAGCTCCCCCTCCCCCCAAGTAAAGTAGGCAACTCAGGGACAACAAAAAGAAAGTGCAGAAAAAAGCACGCTAAACACTGCTCCTATAAGAGAAAGGTAAAAAAAAATTCCCAGTAGTGAAATTCCCCAAAGACTGTGAAACCAATGATGTTTAATGCACGGGCGCACAACAAATACTTACTTAGTTTTTCTAAGCGTAGATGTGAGAAGAATCGAGGTAGAGATTGTCAGTCAGTACGCCAAACAATGTCACCACAAGGTCCCTAGAAGGTAGAAAGGAGCACATCAGGTAAAGTGGACGCTAGCAAAATATAACTGACTTGCAAGCCTCTCAGATCAACCAATCACTCACAACATCAGCCTGGGGCGGTAGTGAATCATCATTTGTAGTGTAAATCAAATTCAAAGTATAACTTTGAATCAAGTTTAGTACCTCAAGGAGCAGCAGTGGAAACCAAACAGGAACTTAACTTTAACCATATGTAACTTAAAACCCTTAGAAAGAAAGAAAAATCAACAATGACTAGATTTAAGAAATTTAAGTTCATCAAACAAATTAAATACTCACCTAAAAAACATACAATGAGACGGTTGTTCACTTGTCTGGTCCTATGATGTCACGTGAGGATGCTAGAAGACAAGTTATTATATTTGAGGTGAACATGTTACTGAAAGTTTACTATTCCACTTACAGAACTCAGAAGAAAGGACTAATCAATCATGACATCAGCTTGAGAATTTAAACCATCATAACAAGTGAATATCACAATAATGTCAGCTTACAAAATATTGACATCACACACTCACATAAAAGGAATGAGGTGAAGGTTGCTGGCTGCCCTGGTCTGCTGATGTCACTGTAGTATCCCTAGAAGATATACAAAAAATTATCAGGCTGAAGATATCACTTAACTTTTATTATTTTACTTTGAAAACTCAGAGGAACCAATCACTCACAACATCAGACTGGGGCGGTAGTGAATCATCATTATGGGAATGCACAAAAATACGGGGTGCCATTAAGCCACAAACTAATTATGATAACACTTGATCACAAAATATTATAACTGGATACTCACTTGAAAAAATAGCGATGCCCAGCCTTTGGAAAAGTCCCCCTGGAATCCCTGGAAAGCAAGCATATAAACCTTAGAAATGCTAAAAATACTTCTCAACTTTAATCACTTCATCTACAAGAAATTCAGAACAACCAATCACTCACAACATCAGACTGGGGCGGTAGTGAATCATCATAATGGAAATATGGAAAAAAAGGGGGGGGCCCAAGCCACAAACTAAAATATATCACAAAGGATTATATGTGGATACTCACTTGAAAAGGTGAAGTCATGTCCAGTCTATGGAGAAGTCCCCAGGATCCCTGTAGAGCAAGCAAATAAACCTTAGAAATGCTAAAAGTACTTCTAAACTTTTAGTATCACTTTACATGCAAGAAACTCAGAACAACCAATCACTCACAACATCAGACTGGGGCGGTAGTGAATCATCATGAAGAACTTTTGATAAATTCTAAAATATCTACGGTTAACAGATATAGAATATGAATACAGACACTAGTGTAGTTCAAATTTTTGAAGGAGAAAACACACCGGCATCTTACAGGGTACAAGAGACACAAAAGAACAAACTTACCTAAGATAGCGGTGGCATTCATCAACTTTCATGCCAGGCAGCACGAACACAGTTCCAACCTTTCTTCAACTCTGCAACACGAACATTTCAATCAGACACACTCAAATGGTCAAGAACACAAACAATTTCCAGTGACATTGATTTGCATTACAAAATTGATTTGATGATGATAAATGCGAAGGATTCAAGACAACTGTGAAGTATTTTTATTTTTTTTTGCTTGAAGATAAAAGAACCCATTAGTTAGTTCTACAGAATATTAATTTATAACAGTATGGCGATGGTAATGACTGCTACTGTCAAGCCTTAACTCTTTGAATAATCTAATCTCTTTCCTCCTCCTGACAGACTGACGACCCACCAAATGGATGAGAATATGGAAAAAAATAATAGCCTGCACAACACAGCATATGGATCTTTTTTTTTCCTTATTTACAGGAAGGGAGACTGCCCAAGTGCTAAACAAGATGCACTCTTCCCCAATAATAAGAATGACCAAAACTTGTTCCAAAGCCATTTAGTTGCCTCCCTCTTCAAATTTATCAAGATCACTCATGACAAAACCTAAGTTACCGTATTACTTTAAATCAAGCAATGAAAGGAACGTAGTATCAGACATCATACAAAACTAACTCAGATGTATTCAGTATTAATCCACAATTTCAAATAAAAAAATAAAAGATAGAAATTACCAAGGAAAATTGAGCAGATATAAAAATGAACTGTAAATAAATAAACAAAATGAAATGTAAGAGCAACATTCATTGTGACAAGTTGATCTTTTTTCCACATTTCAATTTCCCTAAGTTAATTTCCTGAGGAGTACTAATTAGAATGAGATGCACAAGTTAGCAAACATAGTGGAGGTTTACTTACCAGCTAAACAAGAGCCAGTGTTAAGTAGCCCTCACTACTCTCAACACTACTCTGCAAGACATGAGGCACAGACAAGGTATTAGTGAGAGGCAAGGGTATTAGAAGTCACAGACGGGTCATGGCATTATTCAGATGTGTTACTCAGTCATGGCACTCAGACGGGGGCATTGTTATCATCACAAGAAATGCAAATCACTAGCAATACATCATGCGCTCTGCCTACTTACCATGGGAGGCAGGAACAGTGACTGATAGCAGACAACCACAAGGGAAGTAGACCTGCACCATATCCATGGTAGTTCCAGCACCTGAAACAGTTAGACATTTTATAAAACCTGGCCAAATAAATAAAAACAATATTCCACCTGTATTCATTTCAAAGTATAAGAAATAATTGAAACTTACCTTGTTTCCCAGCAACGATATAAATTCAATTTGTATTCCTGTACCTTCCTTGAT
This sequence comes from Eriocheir sinensis, assembly GCF_024679095.1. Taxonomy (NCBI): domain Eukaryota; kingdom Metazoa; phylum Arthropoda; class Malacostraca; order Decapoda; family Varunidae; genus Eriocheir; species Eriocheir sinensis. The sequence goes on along the minus strand of NC_066545.1, from coordinate 11,463,058 downwards.
GTGCTAGGCTGTACAAAATAAATGTGAATAATAAAATGGTAATAAAATTATCCTAAATCTATTTTAGTACACAATGTAATACATGGGTGTTTGACCCGTGTGTGTGTGTGTGTGTGTGTGTGAATAATGTAAAATAAAGTTGTGTGAGAGCACTGCCACAATAGTATAGACTCTGGAGGAGCCAAAGCTGGAGGGAGTAAAGCACACTCGAGTTTCTTTCACAAGTTTACTCTTAATTACATTTTTTACTTCTTGCCCGTGACGGCAGCGTCCTCGGCAGCTTCCTTTGCCTTCTTGGCGCGCATGCCCCACGTGCGTGCAATGGCCCTCTCCTGCAACACACACAACCACCTGTCACTACATTGTACTAGCATAAACATACCACAGACACACACATTAATAGATACATGTTGTCAAAATAACATTTCAAGCTTGGCCTGCAGATTTGAAGACCAGGGTGCTAACCACTCCAGAAGAGATGTGCTAAAAAGCTATACAATATGAGGAAAAAAACAAAAAAACTTGTCTACTTAGTGAGAATCAAGGTTATAATGATTGATAAAAAATATGTAACTCCCCCAAATTGCCTGAGGTTAGCATTTCCTATCTCTCCTACATTGCAAGGTAAAAGGAGAAATCTTTGAGAATGCCCGAGATGGAAAAGGTAAAGATGAAATACTGAGCCATAAACAACCCACAAAAACTGCCTGAGGTATCTATTTTGATATCTATTTTGACATCTATACTGAAGGGCAAGGAAGAGAACAGGAGGACCATGACTCACCCTGCGCAGGGCATTGAAGCAGCTGAACTTCCTCTGGCGCTTGCTGATGCCACGCGCCTTCTCCTTCTTGGCCTTCGGGATGTGCGGCAGCACTGTTCCCTTCATCTGCTGCGCCAGGGCAACTTCCTGTGGCTGTGGGGGATGAAAGAGAGGGTACCAATAAGACAGATAGGGTGGGTAAAGTGTGCAACAGTGGATGCATACAGAGATAAGCAGTAAGAGCAAAAGTATGCTTCTGTATAGCTGTAAGAGCAAAAGTATGCTTCTGTATAGCTGGAGTTACTCTGAGAATGTTGTATGCAGGGAAGCAAGTTAAGCAGATTATGTTAAATTCGGTCTAATATAAGACAGTTATATATGGAGGTTGGATAGGATTTCTGGATGAGGAGGGGATACTGAAAAACATGAACTCAGGAGCTGCCATGTGTAGGCTAACTGGCTTCCTGTATACAAATTATATCCATGTACAGCACCTTTGTGTCATGCAAAGAGCAACAGCTACTTCAGTTGATATTATGACAGTGTGCAAGCTCTCTGGCTTCTAAAGATTGCTTTATCCCTGTGTATCCTTATGCAATGTAAAAAATTACAGCTACTACAGTAGATTATTTTCTATATGAAAAAAAAAAAAAAAAAACAAAAAAAAAATCTCCAACATGCTGCTCCAGCAAATAAAAGGGAGGAAGATGCTGAAAGACATAGGCCAATTTAGGTGACAAGTCCTGATGTTGTCCTCTTGAAAGGGCTTTAGTTGTATCAAAGACAAAATACAGATGAGAATGCTCTCTAACTCAAGGGGCATTATTATTATATTGTAAAAATCTGAATGAACTTTCCCTCCCTTACCGTGGAGTCTGATTTCTTGGGCTTGTTGGCCTTCAGAGGGAAGAGAATTAGCTTGCTCTTGTACACCTTGAGGCGCTGAACATTCTGCTGCAGAGACTCCATGGATTTGTTGGTGCGGTGGTAGTCCACAGCGATGCCAATGGTGCGCGCATACTTGGGGTTCAGTGAGGCTCCCTGCCCATGTTAGCACACACACACACAGAAGGAAATAACCAGTTAGGGATGTTTTATAGTGCAAGGTAATAAAATGGAGTCAGACAGAAACCACTTACTGTCTACATCTGTTTTTAGTTTTAAATTTCTCCATATCATATATTCACATTATTGAAGAAATATCTGCCTATACAAACTGCAATCACTACATTAACTACCCCATTAGGTCTATAGTGGCTATTAGACTTAAGTAATGGTATCAATGGTGATTAATGAGACTAACACAAACCCCACCTTCAGTTCCTCGAGGGTGAAGCCCTTGCCAATGCGCTGCTTGGTGTTGTACCTGGAAAAGAAAGTTACTTTAGAGTCCTGCTGACCCTAGCCTGGCCCCACATGGGCCCAAAATATAAGTTAGCGATCGAGATTCTTGAACTTATCAACACTTATTAAAGTACAGGCCAAAGGTGCTATTTAAGAGGTAGTGCTATGTAGAAGTCTCACCGGAAGGTGGGGCAGCGCACGATGGGTCGCAGGCTGCCCAGGGGCCTGGGAGCCACACGCCTGGCCTTGACCTGACGCTTGTCACGTCGCCGTTGCTTGCGTGCCGGCTGGTTGAACCACGTCCGGACATAGCGCTGCCAGTCCTTGTGGAAGTGGCAATTGGGGATAATGTTGTTCCTTTTGGGAGCCATGGCTAGGGTCTGAGGGGAAAAGGAAGGCAATGAGTCAGACGCATGGAATTAGCAACAGGGTAATTATACTGCCTTTTCATTCATTGATATTCTAACCACAGCAAATCGGGTAATGTAACACCACCAAGCAGTGTAATATAACTCCAGCAGGTAAAGCAATCAAACCCTAAGAAATATGTCTAGGGTTCATAATAATAGTTAAGATTTGGCAATCCCACCAAATGATATTTCCTGAACCAGATATTGCCTTAAGACAGTGAAGGCAACGTAGATTTTGGTAAATCTTAGGAATAGCAGCTCCTAGCAGGTGCGCGTTTAGGGCGCGGTGTGGTGGTAATTACAACATTTCTACCACATATAACGGGGTTTTGACAAGCAGACAGGTGTGTTTATGTCACAAGGGGTGTATTTTTCCGTGCAGGCTCCTCTCTTTCTTCACCCCGGAGCTCGCAGTCTCATCACCCATTGACTGGGAAGAAATCGTGAGGCCAGCGTGGAAAAATACACCCCTTGTGGCATAAACACGCCTGTCCACTTGTCAAAACCCCGTTGTACGTGCTAGAAATGTTGTAATTACCACCACACCGTGCCCTAAATGTGCACCTGCTGGGAGCCGCTATTCCTAAGATTTACCTAGATTTTAGCAGACTGAGCAATCAACTCTCCTTGTCTCAGAAATGGGATCATGGAACCTCCAATATTTCCAGATATCACATGGACGTGTAAAATGTGCACATACCTAGACAACACCAACCCACACACGCACACCACCACCACACACCTAATACTATACACATCAACACCTATACAACACACGCGGCCGCTGCAACACAACCCTATCACCACCACCGCCATCACCATAACCTTACCCAATCACCACCACCACCATATCCTTACCCTATCACCACCACACCCGTAACTATACACATCAATACCACTTCATAAAGAACACAACACCAACACACGCGGCCGCCGCAACACAATCCTATCACCACCATCACCACATCCTTACCCTATCACTACCACCATCACCATATCTTTACCCTATCATCACCACCACCACCACACACCCGTAACTACACACATCAACACCACCTAATAAAGAACACAAACACCACCACACGCGGCCGCCTCAACACACCAGCCGCCACAACACACCACTCCGCCGAGGCCTCCATATTTACCCGTCATTATCGCCGCCATCACGGGACTCACGCCCTAACTACCACACACGGAGGACACAATGAACACCTGAATACCCTGCAGTGAGGTAATTAAGGGCACCTGGGCGATAGTTAATGCGCTAGAGTAAAAATAATAAAGACATCTCCAGCACACTGACCCGCCTTCCTTCAGGACCCTCTCGGAAAGAGCAAAACAAACCACGCCGGGCCGATGGTTCTCTTTTGGTTCGATGTTAAGATTTAAAACTTTTACCGTCTTTTCCCGTCTCTATTGGTCTTTTGATATGGTGAGGTTTGGTGGAATGTTTAACTAGTCTTGCTTTTGTCTTACACATCAAGCAAACTTATTCATTTTTATTACCATATGTTTTGTAAAAGAAAACGTTTCCAGGTATTTTATGCGAGGCAAACATTGTTAAACGTTTGTATGGTTTCCTCAAGGAATATATGCGCCAAAATTCATGTATATTACCGTTTACCGAAGCCTCGATAATATTCCTCGATGCACTTATTCTCAAACGTTGTAGTGAGTCTTAAATTGCTTCCATGAATAGTCTACTGATGTCCTTTTACTAAACTTGGCATTATCTTGGTCACTTAGCCGTGTTTATCTTTCCTTTTCATATGTAGAATTCTCTCAATTTCAGTCTGAAGAACTACATAACACGGATCATTCGCTGAGTGGTTCATTTCAGGCGTCTTGTACATACCTCACACAATTTATGCATTTCTTTTCAGCCATGGAGTAATCCTTTGCTTTAATTAATTATGATCGCCAGCGCATTTATAACATTTTGGGGCTTCTCCAATTGCTCTTAGCAGTACAATTGGCCTCTATAGGATGGCCGTATCTCTGACAATGATCATATATTAATTGCATAGTATATCTGTCTCTCACTGTGTATTTTTCCCATTCTAATTTTAACTTGTCGTGATTCTTGTAAACAACTCTCACATGCAGTTGGGTCGCACCTCAAAATGTAGTGGATCGTACCGCCAGCTGCAGGCTTACTAAAAATCAGCTCAATTGTATTTTCAACACCATGAATTGTGTGTAAGAACTAATTGCGGTCCAAAATGGTCTCCTTTATTTTTTCCTTAGTCTCCTCTTAATGCACATTACCTATCATGATCTTTGGTTTCCTCTTTCCAACACCTTTGGTACTAATTTGCTCAACAGACTCCAGTTTTTGAGCAGCCTCATCCCTTGTGTTCTCATTATCAAAGTTCATGACAATATATTACCTCCATTTGTGAATCTTGAATCAGTTATTTGAATGCCATTCAAAGCCTGGGAGATTTCGTCCTTCATATCTGTTGCCTTCTTTTCCTGGGTAGAAGCTTTCACTTTCACAACTAGGAGATTCTTCTTTACTTTCCTGCCTCTCTTTGCCACCTCAGCCCAACTGGATTCAGCATATGCCCAGCACGAAGCGTGTCAGCAACTGATCCCAGCTCCTCCTGCACCTTCACAGTCCTTGATTCAACCTCATCTTTAACCACAGATATTTCTTTAGAAATTCTTTCTTGAATTCATCCAATTTTTCCACAATGATGGTAGCCAGAGACGCTTATTTTATGGAGACATGGGGTGCATATCCAATTTATTTTAGTTATATTATCCTGCTTCATCCCAGACAAATTAGCACACTTCACATGACATCACCTGGGACACAAACAGCATCCAATCCACTTCTCGTCTGAGAATTCCACACAAACATAACACAAATCTCCCAGTCGCTTGGCCCTGACAGCCATATCGACACTAAATTCTGTGTGGAGCTAGATGCAACACACATCCGCAAAGGACCATATGACCACTCACTCACTCACTCACTCATATAATCATTGAATTTTAATAATCTGAGTTATATCCAGACCTAACTTCCTGAAATGTTTACATGCGTTCTTCAGCAATACATAAGGCCAGTCATAGGTATAACAGTTGTAGGCCCAAGCAATCAACATAACAGTATCCAAAGTCCTTTAGTATCGTCTGAAGCAGGATGTGGTATCTGTTTACAGTATTTCTTTGCTTTTCTATTTATACTCATATCTCAAGGGTGTTCGTAGGTTCGGGTTGAGCGTAGTCGATTGATGACAGGAAGCGGACCTGCGCAGCCAGCCAGTGCATGCAGAGTTCCTGGAATGCAAAGGATAGAGAACACAAGCCAGCCGGTTCTGCTTGATATGACGTCATGCTTCCCGACAGCCTCCTGCAGGTGTTCGCTTTTCATGTTTTCCGTTTCTTTACGAGTCACAGCCCATGTCACCTTGAGCTGCCTTCTTCCATGTAGATATAAAAAAAAAGGAAGAAAATAAGCTAGCCTTCCATTCTATCTTTTCCTACTCCGTCCCCGACACTTTCCAGATCTTATCTCACATCGTGCTCACATCTCTTGCTTGGCTTTCTTACTTCCACACCCCTTTCTCTCCTCCAGTATTTTCTCTTTTATCATTTCCTGTCCTTCGTTCCTCGTCATCCCTCTTCCAGATCTCTCCCTCTGATAGTTCACCTTGTGTGTCTATATTTTCGCAGGCCTATACCTATGTTTCCGCCGTTGTCACGTCTCGTATGCACTTCCCTGAATGTTGAATCCCCAGCCGTTTCTATACGTATAATTTGCACTCCCCAATCATTATTAAGCATACAATTTACACTCCCTCATTGTATAGTATACCGTTATAGTGTAATATACACTCCCTATGAATAATATGCACTCCCCAGTCATTTCGGTCAGGTTAGGGTTGGGTTAAAGGCAGTGGTGAGATTCAATTTTTTTTAAGAACAGGTTTTCTCTATGAGGGGTTTACCAAAATAAGTTATAAGTAAAAGGTGTTCATGGGGGAAAAATTGAGAACCCCTGATTTAAGCTAACAGTAACAACCGGTTCTCGGGATTAAAGAAATTCCAAGAAGGTTCTTGCGAACCGGTGCGAACCATCACTGGTTATAGGTTAGATTAGATTTGTAGAGAGGTTACTGTTTCAGGATTTGACGGATTTGACCTTCCTCCTACCAAAGGCGAGATCTAAATATTTAAATATCTAGATTTTGCCAAGAGGCACATCCACGAACGGCACCCCCAGGACCCCCACAATCACTGCGAGCGATGATTGGCTCTATTTTTTCCCGGTGCTGAACAATAATATGTGTGTTTGCTGGGATATACTTCCCAACACCTCCATACACATCAGAGTTCTATTGAGGCTTTTCCATTATATACATTTCTTCTATTCCTAGTTCTCCGCCCCAGCCCTCTTTTTTTTCTAGTGGTTCTTATTTCTCTTAAACAATTCACCCATGTTCTCCATTTTCTTTTTCCTGTCCTTCAGCTTGGTGCACTCATAATTTCTACTGTCATACCCACATGTTCCTCCGGACCCCCAGCTGGAATACCCACAAAATTCCCGGGTGGTGGCATGTCTGCACGTGGCCTACCATATAAGTAACAGGTAGCCCCATTATAAACTGTTCAGACGTCTGACGAGTATATGCTGTAAAAAAAGCTGGGTAAAAAGACGTCTACTTTGGCGTATAGCAGTTAATCTTTTTTTCTTTTTTTCTTCTATTATCTTTATTCCTACCGTTTCCAAAATGATAAAAAGCATGTCTGTCTATCTTTCCCCTGACCAACCTACTTATCTCAGTCTATTTATATTTATCTATTGACTTATATATGTCTGTCTCACGATCAATCAAATAATCAGTCAGTGAGTCACAGATGATGGCAAAGTTGCGTCACGTGATGCTAATTCACATAAACTAAAGATTAAAGGGCTAAATATTCATTCCTCACCTGACTGGCCTATTGACGAGTACCTATACGAGCACAGGAAATGCTTAAGCGGTGGGTGCGAGGTTAGGGAGAATAGAACGTTTTGTGAAGGTGGTAACTGGCGCGTGTGGGAGAGGGGGGGTATATAAGCAGTGAAAGGCAACCTAGAAACGAAAAAACGAAAAACTTGGAAAAATAATGTTGCAGAGTTGTGTCTTCTCAGGTGCTGCCAAGGGTTTACGGTTTATTATTTTCCCGCAGTGGACACACATACACAGACCCCACTATATATACACTTTCCTAAGAGACACTAATCCCTCATAATTATTACCCAGGGGCTTCATGTTGTGTGCTAAGCGAGATAAAAGACCATAATAATGAGCAGTACAAACAGAGATGGTGCATGGGTACGTGTGTTGCCACTTGCCAATAATTAAGCTCCCCCGTACAAAGCCTAGCTCCGAGGGACCGTGCAGGGAACCTTAACGCCGAGTCTCCGTGTGTCAGAGTCGCACGTGGTTTGCTGCCGCTCATTCCGTCACTCTCCTTTGCTAACAGTCTTAGAAAAAAGTGTGCGTGAGAGATTTTAAAGGCAACCACGCTGCTCTGGGAACCTTCATTTTGGTCTGCTACCCGCTGCACAACGCAACACGCAATAGGATATCACTCATTGTGCTTTGGCTGACTGTGTACGTGTGTTAGTGGGTGACAAGAAGTTGATACAAGATATGATACAATATAACTTCCACGGCAAAGAAATCGAACATAACAAATTAATACAGCATCACATGAACATCCAGTGAAGACAATTGCACAGCCTTCCAAGAATCTGCCAGCTGCTGATAGCATGTATGCACAGCGCCAACGTCCTGCACATAATAATGATACGGCGCCACCGCGGGAATCCCACAGATCGACACACCTCCTGCAGCATTGAAGGAATCAGCTGCCATCGCCAACTGCGTCATTCCGGACCACAGACAAGGAAGGATAAGTGTGAGCCATACGAGTATCACGAGTTTTGAAGGACACACGGAATAACAATCACTGGAGAAGACGGATAGTGCTTGATTCCCTGACAGAACCATTATAATAATCTACGCCACACACGGGCAGTAACAACTTGGCAAGGGAGTCCGAACAAAACACACCGGCCGGGAACTCCCCTTCAGCAACTTTCAGCTTTGCGTGACGTGCGAGGTATATGCATTCCGGATCCCCTTGCACTCTTTCTCATTACCACAAAGTATCACAAGCCCGTCACATTACAATTCACGTTGAGTTACAGTTAACTAAACCACAATATCTATCATAAGCTAGGCGAACTAAAGCAGTGAACCTAACGTGTCGATCATAACTATATCATAATCTGAAGTGAACTCAACAACAGATAATAAGCTCACAGTGAACTTAGCAACATCACTTAGCAGGAGCTACAGTGAACTTAACTCCAGTGAAACTCGTGAAATTAGCAAGATCATTGGCTACAGTGCACTTATAACCTCAAGATCCCAAGGTGCAACAAACTTAAAACCTCTCCAACACAAACTGAATGGACCGCCCAAGATCACAAACAAAGCTTAATCTCTCTAGACCATAGGATAGTGAACTTAACCTACGATTCAAAGGTTGAACAGTGAACGTCCCTCTTCCTATAGCTGCCCTGACGACCTGTAGTGATGGCCCCATTTCTGAAGGCCTTTCCTAAGCTTTTTAAGACTCGCAAGCCACGAAATTCAATTGCAACGCTCCTTAGTTACTCGACCTCCTCTTTGGCCAGCACATCGACCTCCTCCTGCAGTTCCTCTGTGCCGCCTGCCTCCTCTCCCCTCCCTTCCCCGCCCTCGCCTTCGCCTTCAGAGGGTTTTGGGCAGCTCAGCAGTAGTCTTCCCATCATGGAGCGTCGCGTGGAGGCCGCTAACACCCCAGCAAGGTAAGGTCACGCATGTCCAGTCGTGTAGGTGTTCTCTTGAAAACCTCCACCTTGACAAAAACATCAATGACCAGTCCGTATCCTCATATTTTCGGGTAAATGTTCAGAGAGTTGCCCATCTCAAAATTTGATACACTGGCTATTTATTTCGGGCCACAATATTGTGCTTTTTCATTTCGAGATAGTTTTTTTCTTCGGAAACTACGAAAACGTGACTTAATTATTGCAATTTCATCATCCGCCGCCGCCGCCGCAAAATAGCTCGCAGAGGGTTTAGGGTGGAGGAACATATTAAAACTATCCCAACCGAACTTTACGATCTAACAGCTAACGGAGGGCTACGCCCCCCTCGACCCCCTTCTAACTAGGGGGGTTGCGCTCCCCCTGGACCTCCCTTCTAACCAGGGGGGCTGCGCTCCCCCTGGACCCCCCCACATGTATATGCGACTAGAGAAGTACAACAGTAGTAGGTAGAACACCGTATAATTAATCTAACCTTACCTGGCGAGTGTGGCCCAAATTATTGAGAATCGTACGCTATCGCTCCCACGCCCGGGCCCATGACACCGCGGCCTGCAAAAAAAAACCCACTAACTTTTAAAAAAATCGATAGCAGCGTTTCTATCAATTTGCAATGCATAGGGGAGAGCGGTGATGATTCGGACAGTGGGATGGTCCGGCCATCGCACTTATTGTAAAGTGTATGGGACTGAGTGCCGCGAGATTTTGTGTGAATGCGCAAAACTTTGTTGCCTTGGCCCACAAAGGGACAACCACGCCCTCAGAGCTGTTTTTTTTGGCTGCAAGTCCTATTTTATGTTTTTTTGCATCTCGTATGTAATATTTTCAGGGTGTATCGTAAGCTCTCGCTTCAAAAACGTGCTAATTAGCGAGATGTAAATTATTTCAGTGATGCAGCGATGCACGGCGAAGGTATTGCCGTATAACGCGATCACCCAGCTCTCGTGCTGGAAAAGGAGTGTGACCACACATTTGCTTTTTATAGAGTCGTGATGATTCGGACGGTTGATTTTTTCATGATTTTTATTAAATTTATATCAATTTAAACATTATAGGTGTTGCAACGGTTATAAAAAGGTTAATTTGGTTGATTTATATTCAGATATTATCCTTGTGAGAAGAGAAGGAAGCCATAATACCAAAATTTTTGTGATATTTCTTGTAGTTCTCCTTTTATTTTTTTTCCCTTCTAAATATCAAGAGGATTTTTTTTTTTTTTTTTTTTACGTTGTTGCCTATTGCGCCGGTAGGCATCTTCCCGGTGGGGCCTGATGGTCGGCCCAAGGCTTCTTCCAGGTGGGGCCTGATGGTCGGCCCAAGGCTTCTTCCAGGTGGGGCCCGATGGTCGGCCCAGCCCGTTCTGGCGCAGGCGAGTGTTTATTGGCTCATGCTGCCCCCCGGAACTCGTTCTTGATTCGCTTGGACGGCTTCCTCTAGAGTCCGGGTTGATGGATGGTCTTCAGGACAGCATGTGGGTAGTTTTAAGCCACTCGGCGGTGACTGAAAAATCCGAGTGGTAGCGTGAGGATTCGAACCCGCGTCGTCCATCACGCGGCGAATGTGGGTCCAGTACGCTATCACTTCGGCCACCGCCTACCCTACTTTTGTCCTTATACAAATGTTTTGTAGAAGATATAATCTCGTTTATTAGCCAATCAAACTTAAGTTATATTAATATTATGGTGAGTATTATGAGTGTCCGTACCATCCCACCTCCCTGGCCGAACCATCACCACGGGTGGGGATGGTTCGGACGATTTAGAAACTTGTCTTTCATCACCTTCATCTGAAAACTGGAAATAGCTACGAGTGTCATATTAGCAGCCTAAAGAGCCAAATGATGGAGGAACATTTTGAGATCAACAAAATTACACTACTTCTTAAACTTCTTTTTCTAAAAATATTTTTCTAAAAAGTGTCCGAATCATACCGGCTCTCCCCTATATATGGGGTTCAAAATGCATAGAATAATGAGATCTAATCCATGGTTAGGGTGAGAAGTACCACAGTGAGATGGGCAACTCTCTGAACATATACCAATTTTCGGCACCCACAATAAGTGTCTAAAGGCCGCGAAAGTGATTAATCGGGTTATGATTTTTTTCTTTTTTAGTTCATGGTACAGGTTAAAAATAACGGTAGCATGCACGGGTGTTTTTGGTGTTTGTATGCATTGGTTTACATTAAATCGGTTTAACCTGCTGCTGACATCAAATGGCCGCTCTGCAGTGTCATACACTACAAGAAAAAAATAGAAGACTTTTCCGTCTGGCTCGCGCGGGTCAGCGACACGGGGAGGGAGGCAAGGGGGTTCACGCAAAAAAACACTGTATGCAGGTTCCACTTCACTGCAAAGCACAGCAGCACAATACCCAGCTCCTTTAGGCAAAACTACACCAAAATCCAGGCACAAACAGGCTACCAGGCAGGCAACACAGGGGCGGACTCGTACACGTACATCCTCTCTCGTCTCCAAGCCGACTGTCTCGTCGGTCGTCGCCGCAACGAGGCACGTCGCCTGCCTCGCCGCTCCACACACACACTATACCCCTTCGCGCTCAAACTCAAACTCCTCCGTGGCACAAACCTCACCCATACACAAACACACGTACAAACAAACCCACTAGTGTAATAATAATAAAAACAATGATACAACTATTACTGCTACTACCAGGGCCTTGATTTCAGTGGGGGGGGGGCGCTTGTCTTCAAAGTTTCTATATCGGCCTCAAAATGCCTCCTCAAAACTGCTTATTATTATTTTTTTTAATTCCCCCACCTAATAATAATGTAACAATGATAATAAACTACTGACTGAATCTCCCTTTGTTCTACCTACAGGCTACAGCATAGGCTGTGAAAAATTAAATCAAAACTTTAAAAAAATATACTTGCTAATACATGTCCCTCTCTTCCATCCTGAACCTGGTTCCTGACTACAGACGTGAGCAGACTGCAAGTCTGAGGCACCTGCACAAGCTGCTGCTCCAGGACCTGCAGAGCATGGTGGGGCAGGAGAGGTGAGGAATGCTGGACTGATGTACAGTAAAAAGCTGTTCGTTGAGTTCTATGGCCCGTATTACTAAACATTTCGTCGCCTAAATTAACCTATTTGACAAGGCTTTCATAAGAGTTTTGGGCATTTCCAGTAGTTTTATGACCCTGGTGGGAGTCTGACCCTTCTTCTGTACCATGAACCTAAAGAACCACTCATTAGAACCCAATTGATCCCCTCTTTGACCTTTAGAAATAGTTGATGTGAGAAGTCAGTGTCTTGTAATACCGACCTATGAGTAAAAAAATCCATTGTGTCCAAATTTGTGAACAGAATATCATAATTCCCTCAAAACAAATGTCTACTCTCTGGGTTCTTGAAGACAGGAAATGATATACTATAAAAAAAGAAAAACTGCCACACACTGATCCCAAAACTAAATTAGGAGATGCCAAAATATAATGTAAACAGGACATTACATAGAATTCCTCCTAAAAACAAGTCTGCATGGTTTCTTGAAGGCACTGAATGATAAAGAAAAGATAAAAAAGCAGCTCCACTCCACTCTACTTCCTTGAAATAAATTAGATGCCATAGGAGTATAAAAATGCTTCAAACACACTTTCCCTCCATAAAAATAATGAAATGCCAATACAAGTAAAATTATATGAAGTATCACTTGGTTTGGCATTTTCCAGGGCAAATGCAATCTACACCAACCACGTCTACCGCAGCAAATATCTTCTAGTGTACGGAGACGAGGAGAGGGAAGCAGCACTAGCAGAGAAGCTCAAGAGAGTGCTGGAGGAGGAGGGTCAGGCAGTGGAGGGACCATGGTGCATCAGAGGTGGGGACCTTATACTGGAGGCTTGGCAGAGACTATCAAGCCGGGCAGCAGCGGTGGTGGTGTTGGTGTCTCCTGCCCTTTTCCAGGACCTAGATTTGTGTCGCTGTTTGGCAGAGATGCAGTATTCCCACCCAGACACCATAGCACCTCTCTTCCTTGATTCTTATTCTCCCCGGAACCTGCCAGCAGACTTGACCTTCCTCTCCCACGCTGGAGGCAGGAGCGTTCCCCAAAGTCACTGGGACCCGCAGTCTTTTGTCAAGTCCTTGGTGGAGAGATGCCAGCACTTAAGGTACTTCTGTCGGGAGATAGCGATTCTGAACTCCATCCTGGATAGCCTGAAGGAGAATGCAGATTATGTGTGTCCCTGTGGCAGGTGCTGAAGTCAACATTTTCCTTCATTGAAGTTACCAGTGATTGAAACATTTAATTTGGGACATATAGGTCATGAAGCCCCTCTTGGACAGCCTGTGGGACAGTGCCGAGTATGTATGTCCTTGTGGCAGGTCCTGAGGCAAACACACCCGTCTTTCTAGTTCTTAAAGAAGAATTGTCAGTGTTTTAAGCACTTCCATTGGGGGTTACAGGTCTTTTGGCAGCTGCTGAAGCCAACCCAGACCTCAAGCTTCTCAAGGTTGGCTGTATGTTCCTGCAGAAGGCAATGAAGCAGATATGGTAATCCTGGATGATTTTCAGTGATTGGTAAAAGACCAAGGATGTCTAAATGTCCATTAATCAATGCCAACTTCGACAATTGACGTAGGATCACTGGAGGTCAGTAAAGACAGAACAAGAAGATACAGTATAATGGTACCAGTATAAATATCAGCCATGTTGGGGGTGACAAGTAAGCCCCTTCAAGAAGTGCCTATTGGCATTTTAGGCCTGCACATACATAAAAAGACCCTACGTATGTTCATCCCATTGGCAGTCCCATTTGTATGACTAAGGTGATGTCTTGCATTAATAAGTTTCCTCAAGAAATAAAAATGTATCTAGCCCTGTATTCATGGTTTTCCTGGAAATATATATTTTTTCTGATCACTGATTCCTACTACTCATAACCTTTGATGTGCCATACAATAATGGAGCAATAATTTATATATTTTTCTTGATTCAATAAAGTGATGTACAACTGTGTTACATTTCAATAGGGAGGAATATGTCAACTATGTTTACTCAATGAATAGAAAGAATGTACATGTTGGAAATAATGAGCCAAGTGTGTGGGTTCAATAGGGTATTAAAACATCATGAATGTATTTTTCTATTCATTTCTGCAGTTTCACACACATGTACACACAGGCAATCACACCCCAAGTCCACATTCACCACAAATCCACACCCACACATTTACACGCTCACTACCACATACTCACCAACTTCACAAAGCATGCTAATACTATGCCTCGCAAACACTGAGAAGGAGAACTTAAAACAATGTATATGCTATGCCCTTGTTGAGTAACCCTCTCTCCAATCAAAACGCTTTCTGGTATCTTGAGACAAAGACGGTGTGTAAGCTGCAGTAATTCTGTGACCAAGTAACCCTGCAGTGGCAGATTGTGTTTTGTGGAAGTGTAAATGCAATTTCTGCTTTAAAACTTGGAGATGTTTAGGCAAATAATTATCGTAGATATTTTGTGTTGTGAAAAAAGTGGCATCTACAATTGACAGTGTGCCAAAATTCTCCTTAATTTAAGAGAATTTATCAAAAAGAAGGAACATTAACAAAAGCTTTTACTGATGTTGAGCAGCACTAAAGGATGCCATATCACAGGGAAACAAACAGTGTCTGTCCAAACATCTGCCTTCTGACAAAGAGGTTTGTTCATGTTGTTATAATGCCACACATGAAAATAACTTTCTGAACCCCAAGGGAGACCATAAGAACAGGTGTCAGTATTATCTCAAATTCTGTACACCATACAGAAGTTGTCAATGTTGCATTCTTATTGCAATGTCACACAAGCAGTTTTTAGCAATGGCAACATTGTATTGTTGGATGCAAGCATTTTATACTGCAACCTTATGATTTTGAGAAAACAATGCTGCAGTACTGTGATACAAATAATGAGAAGATAATCAAAATATAATGTTATAAAAGCAGAGTCTGTGATCCTACTGCTTGTGTTTATGTAGTTAATTAGAGCAAAAATATTTTTTAGGTGACTAACCACTGAGGGTTTACTATACATAATGTGTCATACACCTCACAGTTCTGAAGTACACAAGCCTATGAAGTGTAATATTTATTTGTGCCCTTATGAAGTTGTGATATTCAGTACTATCTGTGGATGCCAACAACATGTACATCGTGTGACAATACCTGAGTGTGATGCAAGACAAAGAATGAAGTCTCCGTTTTTTTTTTTTTTTTAATTCAATGCCATAATTTCATATACGTATATACGTATTCTCTACAAAGTAGAACAAACTTGTCTTCACAGAGGATGATACTAAATGAAACTCCACACACACCATCATGCACTTTGGGTCCTAGACTGGCACTGTACTTCTTGAAGGCTCACTCTGGTGCAAGGTGAGTGGCACTGAGAGGAGGTGACAAGAAATGACTGCTGGCAAGACCAAAAGTATCCTCAAGTGTTATGTTACTTTGGTACAACACAACGGTGAAAAAAGTGGGAGTACAACTCTACACTGCTTTATAAACTAAAAAATATTGACAACTGTTTTTTATTGAGCATTTTGTACTCAATATGTGACTGTCACCATTCCCATCACAACTTGGGGTACTAATATCAATGTTCTGATGCAAATTACATGCGCTCACACATGCACACACACACATACCATTACATAAGTTATAACAATCTGTACAAAAGTTTCCCTAGGCCAGCACAGTCATCAGTATCCACGCAGGCCATTGTACACCTTTCCTATGGACTCCTGCTTCAGGATCTTCTTCAGGGCTGAAAGACAAGAGGCAAGTCAAATTGTCTACATCAACAAAATTATCAACATCAACAACTTTCCAAACTTCTTCCACTTATACATACTTCAAAGGACTGACATGTTATTCAGGCATTTGAATACATGTAAGAAGTGCCTAAACATGCCTGACAAAGTAAGATATATGATGTGTGTGAAGAGAAATTCATTTTTCATGAGGTGACAGCAGCCTCCATCTTGGACATGGTGCTAAATATTACGATGAGATAATGTTCTGCATATTCTTTTCTTTTTCCACTTTTTAATCTTGTGAAAATCAGATCCATATAACTTTTTTATCCACTCTCTAACCCTGTGAAAACCAAGTCCATAATTTTTTTTTGTTCACTCTTCAACCACTGAAAACTAATCCCAATTCTTTTTTTGTGGCCCATTTTCTATTCACCTGAAAAGTGGTACATTTTGGGGGGTTTCTTCTCTTTTCATTTAAAAAGATGCCTAATACTCCTTCATTTTTGTAGCCCATCATCCTCTCTCTGTCCTCTATTCATCTTAAGTGGTAATTTTTTTGGTTTATTCTCTATCCATATAAAACGCAGCCTAATATTCTTTTAATTTTTGTAGCTCATCCTCCCTCCCTCTTAAAACAACAGCCAACAGCCCCAACCACTCACCTTCCCTCTCCTCTGGCGTGAACTCTGCCTTGGGGAACTCCACGTCGAAGGTGATGTAGAGCGTGCCGAAGAGGTTGTTGTTGTCGTAGTTGGGCATGCCTTCGCCCTTCTTCCTGATCCTTGCGCTGGGCCACGTTGGCTTCTCCCTCACCACATGCACCTGGTAAACAAGGAAGGTGCAGAAAGGGAGTCAGTCATCAATGTTAAAGTATATCCTATTTTATGCAGTTAGTCAGGGAGGGGAGCGAAAAGAGTGCAAGACCAAATAGTGAAAAGAGTGCAAGACCAAATGGGTTTCTCCCTCACCACATGCACCTGGTAAACAAAGAAGGTGCAGAAAGGGAGTGAGTCATCAATGTTAAAATATCCTATTTTATGCAGTCAGTCAGGGAGGGGAGTGAAAAGAGTGCAAGACCAAATGGGTTTCTCCCTCACCACATGCACCTGGTAAACAATGAGGGTGAAGAGTGGGAGTCAGTCATTATTGTAAAGGTACTCTATCTTCTTTTCTGCCATCTGGGAGGGGAGTGAAAATGGCCTCCAGTAATGCAGGATGTTAACACTCATAAAGTAAGGCACTCTCAAACCGAGGTATTACTGTACTACATGGTGGAGGTCCCTGACAAACGCTTTACCATGTGGTTGTCCAGATGGGGAATGTCCAGCTCAAAGCCCAGCAAGGCCTCCTGCAGTGACAAGGTGACGTTGGTGTAGAGGTCGTCCCCGCGGCGCTCAAACCTGCAGGAAGGGCATCAAGGAAAGGAGGATGAGAACAGGTAACAGAGAGGATAATTAATTTCTTACCCCTCAATAAAGTTAGACTGGAAGAGCTTGTGCTATTGGTTCTACTGTAGGAAGTAAAATAATGATAATAAAAAAAAAAAAATGTGGTAATAATAACTACTACAATACTACTACTATTTCTACTACTACAGCTAATAATAATGAGAAAAAAAGTGGAAGAAAAAGATAAAGAAGATGAAGACAAACAGAGACAACCACAAAAATAAAGAAGCTGAAGGAATACATATAAAAAAATTTTTTAAAAAAAGCAGACAAAAACGACTAAAAATATAGGATACGTATACAAGATGATGATGAAAATGTAAACCAAGAAGATAATAACTAAGATGAAGATAGAAACAAAAGACAAAGACGACGGTGCAGAAAACAACAAAACCAAATAACAAGAAGCACAGGAGGAGGACAACAGCAACAACAATCACCACACACGACAGACACCACACAGAGGGCGCAACACTAACCTTGAGTGTGGCTGGGTCTTGATGCGGATGATGAGGTCTCCCGGATCACCATCAATGTGTGGCTCGCCCTCCCCGACAAACCGGTGCTCCTGCCCGTCCACCATGCCCGGCTCGATCTCAAACTCCAGCGTGCGTTCCTCGTTCACCAGCCTGTTTGGGGGGATGGTCGTCAATCATTATCAACGTTTTATTGTCTGTAGCGAAGGTGGGAAGCAAAAGTGGCCTCAGTCAGTCAAGTGGGTGGAAAGTATAAAGAGTTTGTGATTTCATGCTTGTTGTTGAGGAATGAATGTAGTTTGAAAAGGGATGGAAATAAAGGGAGAGTGAGTTTAATCTATTGCAAGGGTGGGGAGATGAAATAGCCTCTGTCAAGTGGGCAAGAAAAATATAAATGTAAGTGGTTTGAAATGAATAGAAACAAAGGGAGACTGACTTTATGCATTAGAGCCTGATGCTAGAGGAAGAGTAAAAAAAGGATGAAAACAAAGGTAGTAAAAAAAGATATAACAAAAGAGAGAAATAGGAAAAAGAAAAAGATTATGCCTTACTATCCCCTTTTACCTACACCCGCCTTCCTCCCCTCACTCCTACTCACTTCACGTTGGGGCACTCGTCGCACACCTGCTGCTGCGTCATCTGGAACCGCCCTGGACCCAGCTGTCGCGTCACCATCTCCTGCCGACAGTTGCAGCGCCTCGTTCCCGCAGCGGCTCGCATCACTGGCTTGTTGCGCACCATCTGTGGAGGGTGTGTGCATGTGGTTAGTGGTGAGGAGGATGTGGAGGAGAGAAGGTAAGAGAAGGAGGAGGTGGGGAAGGAACAGAAAGAATGGGAGGATATGGTTGGAGGAAGTGGAGAGAAGGTAAGAGGAAAAGAGGTAGAAAGAATGGGAGGAAAGGGCAAAAGGAGGTGAAGATAGGAAGAGATGGAGGAAGAAAAAATGGGAGAAAATGGCAGGAGGAAGTGAAGAGAAGAGGAAAAAAAGGTGAAAGAAGGGGAGGAAAAGGTGGGAAGAAGAGGAGGAGGAGAATGACTGGGAGGAAATGGCAGGAGGAAGCAGGGAAAGTAAAAGAAGATATGAGGAGGAGGAAGCAAAACAAGAGCACAGGAGATGGAAGAAAAAAAAAGTGAAAAGGGATGAGAAAAACAAGAACACATTTATAGAGTCTGTGATATCACTGTCTGTCCCACACTCACACTCCACCTGATCAACCTCCATCAATCCACAACCACACACATTAGATGATACACACATACACACACACAAAAAAGGATTAATCTAGACACACACACACACACACATACATAATCAGACTAAAAAGAAAAGAAAAAAAAAAGTTGACTGACATAGACTACGCAAATTAACAGACAGACAACAAAAATAAAGTTAAACCAAAAATAATTACACCATATAAAGAGTAATACACACACACACGCACACACACACCTCCACAAAGTTCCCGACATAGAGCTCCTCAAGGGTGACGTGCATGTCCATTGTGACGTCTCCCCCCCTCGCTGCCTCTCTCTCCCGGCCGCCGCCTCCGCCGCCCCCAAAGCCGAAGCCAAAGTCCCCGAAGAAGCTGGCGAAGGGGTCCATCCCACCGAAGCCATCCTCCTTGGCCACGCACTCCTCGCCACACCTGAAGTACCAAGTCACATTTATTCCCCATTTATCCCTTTTATTTTTTTGACAACCATCATTACACTTCCTTTCCCTTCATTCTCTCCCATTACATTTTCCCTTTTCCTTCACATCTATTTTTCATGGTTGTTATATTCCCATTTTCACACCTTTATTTCTTTTATTGCTATGATTATGCTTTCCTCGCTTTTTCTTTTTTTTACAGCAAGGGAGGCAGCTCAAGGGCAATAAGGAAAATTGGGCAAGAAAAAAGCCTGGTAGATGCTGGTCCGACAGAAGGAAAAAGAACGAGAGGGCAGAGGAGAGGTCAGAATAGAGGTCAATTTCTCTATAAATGCTTTCAGTTTTTTCTCATCCTTTTTCACTCTTTTTTTCTTCCCTCTCTTGCCCTTTATTTTGCTTCCTCCCCATGTCTTCTTTTTCTTTCTCCACTTCCTCCTGCCATTTCCTTTCATTCATTCTCATTCTCCTCCTGCCTTTTCCTCTTCTTCTTTCTCCTCTTCCCTTACCTTATTCTCCGTTTGAAAGTGTTACATATAAGTCCTTCTCTTTCCTTGCCTTATTTTTTGTATGTTTGAAATGCTCTTGGTACATATATAAATACATTAACTTTTTATCTGTATCTCTTAGCATGTATAGGAACCCAGTTTGAATTACAGTGGAGAATGTGATCAAATACATGTTAGTCTGTCTGCCCATTTTATTGGCGCGCACACACACACACACACACACACACACATTCAAAACACCTGGAACTAACACCTGAGAACACCCGCTGGCACCATTTAAATCATCTATTCATTCACAACATCTGCCTCACCTCCACCTGCCATTGATATACCACCATCATCACCACCACCACCACTCCCTCACCATCTTACATATTGAGCTGCTTCAGTCCTCCTCATCTTCTAATCATAACCTTAACCATCAACACACTATTATTCTTGTTTTATCATTATTTTTTTTTTGCTTGTGTGTGTGTGTGTGTGTGTGTGTGTGTGTGTGTGTGTGTGTGTGTGTGTGTGTGTGTGTGTGTGTGTTGTTTTCTATTTGCTTTTTTAACAGAACTGAGTGAAGCAATATTTTTTTGGCAAATGATGAACTCCTATCATATTTTCAGCTCTAGCATAGGTAGTTTACTCCTCTCAGTCTATATCTTCATTCATGTTTTATTGTAATCCTCTTTATTCATTATCTATTACAGTCGTCCCTCAAATAGTATGGTTTCCAATAGTTCGGTTTTGGTTTTATGTGGATTTTCTAAGATGATTTTTAAGGATTTTTAAATATCCCAATGAGCAGGAAATTTAAAAGTCCTAAAAGATCTTCTATGACAATCCGTATAAAACCGAAACCAAACTATTGGAAACCGTACTGTTTGAGGGACGACTGTATATATTATAGTATATTATAATTCTCTTTAGTCATTATCTATTATTCTGCCTCATTTATTCACTATCATGTCTGTCCTCATACTACCCCTTCCCCTGAATCACTCACCTCCCCCCCTCCATAGCAACATGATCTGCCTCCTCCTTTAACCCGGTAGGTGCGGGATCATGTTTCTAAAAGGTCCCTCTAAGCGAGAAAAATGAGAAAAAAATCATAACACGCAAACCATTTCATAATATATGTCAATGCATTTGTGATCAGTTTATGTATCATCTATTTTGGGGGGTTTAGGGGGGTAGGTATATCATGGCAAAAATTTGGCCCGTCACTGGTACACGGTAAAGCCACAAATTTGGCCCGTCGCTGCTACCAGTTAACTGTTGCACTTCTGTCACACACATGCATGCCCTCTCATCAAACAACCAGCACTTCATACCATTCAATTCTTCACCTACCACCAACCTAACTTAACCCAACAACCAGACTCAAACAAGCATTCCCTACCTTCAACCAGAGCACACTTCATACTATTCATTCCTTCACCTTCCCCCATCCAAGCCTAACCTAATGACCACTGACACACAAACATTCCCTCTCTTCAAACAAATAACAATTCATTATATTCAATCATTCCCCTTCAACAAAACCAACTTAAACTAATGGCCACCTCACACAAACATTCCCTCACTTTAAGCAAAAAACACCTTATACTATTCAATTATTCCCCTTTCACCAACATAACCTAACCTAACAACCAGCCTCATACAAGGACACCCTCTCTTCAGCCAACCAGAACTCCATACCATTTAACTCTTCACCTTCCACCAACCTAACCTAACAACTACCCCCACACAAGCATGCATTCCCTCTTTTTAAACAAACAAAGACTTTATATTATTCAATTATTCACCTTTCACAAACCTAACCTAACCTAATAGCCAGCCACTCACAAACAACAATCCCAATCTTCAACCAAACAGAGCTTTATACCATTCAATTATTCCCCTTCCACCAACCTAACCTAACCTAACAACCCTCATTCAACCTCCTCCACTCACCTATCATATTTTTGCCGCTTCTCCTCATCCACCAGCACCTCGTAGGCTGCCCCGAGGTCTTTGAACTTATCCTCGGCAAGTGGGTCGTCCTTGTTCTTGTCTGGATGGTACTCCTTGGCCAGCCGTCTGTAGGCTTTCTTGATCTGGTTCACCCCGGCATCCTTCGGCACCCCCAGGATCTTGTAGAAGTCCCGCCTATATTGAGGGAGGTGGCGTGAAAGGATTGATTTATACAACCATGCAAAGAAAAGTACCGTATATAAGGAAACTACTGCTTGAAAATAAGAGGAAAACATAAGAATGAATATATTATTTTAATAGATCTATTTACACAACCACATAAAGAAAATATATAAAACTAAACTGCTGCTTGAGAGTAAGAGGAAAACATTAAAATTAATGTACTGTATTATTCCTATATTCTGGAAAAAATGTAAGAAAGCTGTATATGAAACAAGGGGGTACAACCACACACAAAAAGGACAAGCATAGTGTTAGGGTTTTTGAAAAATTGAAACTTGAGTATGCATTTTCCTGCTGTTTTTATAAGCTATATATAGACAATTAATGGAATAAAAATGACAAAAAATCCTCAATATCCTCTGTCTCTAGATACTCAACAGAAAAAGGTAATTGTGGAGATTGACTCTGCGCCTCCAAAATACGAAATTACCCCTCCGTATTATAGGTAGTCAAGGGACGAAATACATCTCCCTCAACCATAACATGAAGGTGCAAGTACTTAAAAGAAAAGAAAATGGCTTAATCCCCTTCCCCTAACGATTTTGGGGGACATGTGGAAAATCAGGGTTTTTGGGTAGGGGAGCATATTTAAACTACTCCAACTGAACTTTACATAACCTAACCTCTAATGGGGGTGGCTTTGCGCCCCTTGACCCCCCTCCTAACCAGGGGGGGCACAGCCCCCCTGGAACCCACCCTACATATATGATGCGCTGGTAAAAATAGAGAAGCACAACAGTATGTGAGACCTTGGAAAGGTAACGTTATTATTCTTGTGGGGGCAATAATGCAGGCGAGTAGTGAATCTCCATATTTACCCAGAAAATTCATAATTTTTCGTTTTACTTTATCAGAAAGTGGACCTTTTAGCAGATAGGGGGGTCGTCCCCCTGGGTATGGCCCTGCAATGTCAGTAACAAGAGTGAGGGGCAGGGGCGGGGGGGGGGGGATGAGAACGAAAACGTGTTGAAAGGGATTAAAGACAGTTTCTAAGGATGAATTTGGGAGCGAGGAAGTGCATACATCTTCTAATTTGCTCGTGTGGCAGCGTGGCCGGGCCCTCGCGTCCAGGGAGGGAGGAAGGAAAACCGAGCTCGCGAGTGTCCTTCAAATCTGGCGGGGCGGGGCCGGGGAAGGTGTCCGGCTGCCATTGGCCACCGCTGCTCCTGGCCCTTCCTCGCTCCGTGCCGCCCCTCGCCTCCCGCCCGTGCCTCGGATCAAACTTATGGCCACCCCCGAGGCCATGAACCCCCGCGCGGCCACAGCACCGAGGCTAAATACAGATGTTTATGCGTCATCAGCTGATCCGCGGCACCCTTTGTTTACCTCGCCATTGCCTCCCGTCTCTGTGCGCCGGTCTTAAAATCATGAATGGCGAATGGCTCCGAGGGCCTTCATGTACTGACCCTCCAGTTTGTGTTGGTCTACTCACCCTGCTTCACACGATATGACGAGGAAGAGCAGCAAGGAGGCGACACACGTCCACCTCGGCGCCATCTTGACACTTCACTGATGGTCTTGGTCTGGGACTCGGGCCGAAGGATGAGTCTTATTAACCGGATAACAATATCTCTTTTCCTTATATATTAAAAAAATTAGCCTCTCTCTCTCTCTTATAATCTGACAAACTCGCTAGCATTTGGAGCTTTTAGATGGGAATGTTGTTTAATTATAAGGGGGGATAAGTAGGAGCAATAATAACGTGGTGAATAAATATGCTGGAGGGGCCGAGGAGGAGGAGCAGACGACGCGGAGGCTTGGGGTGATGCCACGTGTGCTTAGGGAGGGACTGGCTCGCCTTGCCCAGTGTCCACATATGATTTTTTTTTTCATTCATGCTCGTATCGCTCACGTTTACAGTAGTATGTCCTTGTCTTCAGGCCCTTTGCACACGGTTTATTTGCATGCATACATACATAAGTCAACTAAAAAATAAATAAATAAATAAAAAAAATTGTAATGGTTTAAATTTAGATTAGTTTTTCCTCCATCAGCCAGCCATTCCCAGCCTCCTTCCTCCCCCAATATCATAACCACTCATTTCACAATTTTTTACTACCATACAGCGATGGCGATATGATGTAAACCTCTCCTAGCTTAATTCTGAAGGAGAGACGATTATCTGTCTAGTACAAATGCACGTTACAATAAATAAGTAAATAAATACCAATGCGGCTTCATATTGAGTTTAAGTATATTTCTTTCCGGTCGTATAGAAGTTTATTCATGGGTAAAATGTCAAACTCCTCCCTTGTTTTGTTGCATCTTCCTCTTGTAACGATGAAAATAATGAGTCATATTGGCCGAAGAACGCAGCTATTTACACTTAATCAACGTATCAATAAAGTCCTAGGGATCTTCTCATCAAAATATTTTCAACTCACTTTTCACTCTCCACTTCCCTTATGAGGCCAGAAAGAAATTATAGATATGTGTAACGTGAATGGGGGCTTTTCCCAGGGGTAGTTTTCTGACCCTTGTGGTAGTTTGACTCTTCTGTGCCATGAACCTAAAAAAGTACTCGTTAGAACCCGACTGATCTCTTTTAAGGCCTTGAGAAATAGTTAATGTGACGGGTGGCAGCGTCTATATAAGAATACCGACCCAGGAAGGTATGGGCGATCGAGGCAGGACTGGGAAGGGCATGCGGAAAGGCGTCGAAATAGCAAGAGCAAAGTGGTGGGTTGCGTCTCGTCGAATAATAAAACACGTGTCAGTTAGGTACACATATAATGTCTGTGTTTGCTCGTCTTTACAGTGCAGACAATGGTTGGTTATGACACACACGTACAAAATGAAGGCTTAACGCTAGGAAAATAACCTATCATACACTCTGCGACGGACTGACTAACTGCAAGACTTCGTGGTGATAACAAGAGCTCATATCATAGACCCCGCTCGCACGTCGTTTACCATAGGAGGATGTGGAAGCATGTCTTAAATATGTATATGTTGAAATACCGTTGACTGGGATTTTGGAATGTATGTTTTCTTCCCTATTTATTTATTTATCTTATATTTTATTCGAAACTGACCTCTCTTTTGGCCGCTCCTCTAAACTCTTTTTATTTAATGGGGCAGATTAGTTTACTTTTTTTTCTCATTATTTTTTCCCCCCTAGAGCTGCTTCCTTTACTGTAAAAAAAAGTCAAAAAGTCTACTTAAGTCTACACGTACTTATTTGATGATGAGGTCAATGCATGGATAAGTGTATAGATAAAAAAAAAAAAAAAAAAAAAAAAAGTATACACCATTTCTTGGGATACTGACATACCTTTTCCTACGCATTTATTTTGTATTTCTCTCTCTCTTTTTTTTTACTCTTTATTTATCATATAATTTTCTGACCTGAGATGAACATACTATTGCAGCCACGGACTTTGTTTTTGGTATTGCTGACTAAGAGAAAAAAAGGTTAGAGATGTATAGACAGATGATATGAGAGGAAGGAAGAAAAAAAGTATTCCGTGTCCCAAATCAATTATTATAAAGAGGTACGTATATATATATTTTTTCTGTGTGTGTTGTAGACCTCATTTTCAATCCAGACACGGCCCACGCAATACCTTTAGTACTTCTTTTAATGTTTGGTCCTCGTCTTCAAGTGTTGCATGGGTGAAGAGGTGTCTGGCTAACTTATGTCTTATTGAGAGAACACACACACACACACACACACACACACACACACACACACACACCGTACCATATCATCACCATACTTGGTAAATCACCACTTATGTTTATCTGTGGTGAAGACTGGCCAATACATCACACCACACCCTACCAACATCAACATCTACATTACAAAACATCACCATCTCACATCACCATTACTGTTTACCAAGTCACCAGTCTACATAATTTCTGAACACTCATCTTCATCATCATCTTCTATCACCATCATCCTACAATCGAGTCTACATCAACATCCAACCGTCTACAGTACACCATCTTCTTAACCTCCTATCATCACAAACATCATCATTTTCATAACTACCAAAAATCAACTCACATCAATCTACGTATTAAATCATCCTCACTACCGTCCATCCCCCAGTCTACATCATCTACATAACTACCAAACATCACCTACGAATCTACCAAATCATCTTCACTACCATCCATCCCTCAGTCTACATCATCTACATAACTACCAAACATCACCTACGAATCTACCAAATCATCTTCACTACCATCCATCCCTCAGTCTACATCGTCTACATCTCTACCAAACATCACCTACGAATCTACCAAATCATCTTCACTACCATTCATCCCTCAGTCTACATCGTCTACATCTCTACCAAACATCAGCTTCACCTCCTATCATCATCATCATCATCAGTCTTCAGCGTGGTGGCCTCCGACGGGTGGGTCCTCTGGTTATGCTGTCGCTGGCCTGTGCTCCTCCTCCCCCTCCTCCTCCTCCATCACCCACCACTTCTCGTCCTCATACAGCTCCTCCGTCTTGAGGTTACCGAAGAGGCGGAGAATGAAGCCTGGAGGAAAATGGGAAGAAAAATGGACGTTACAGTGAGGTGTTGCTAGCTACGTGTTTATATATTGATTGATTGATAGTTTACGGTTGCAAGTAAACAACAAAGGAGAAGGGAGGAGCATGCCATCCCAATCCCCAGGCAGTACAGAGTGTGATTATACAACTAAGGATACTATATATTTTAAAGGATGCTATCTTCTGCTTCCTCTTCTTTTTCTTCTTTTTGTTTAATGTCCTTGTTATCCCTTACGGGGTTGGATGGACTTTTTAATAAGGGATGCGATCTAGATGAAATTAAGGATACATATTTATATACTTTTTATGTGATGAGAGAGAGAGAGAGAGAGAGAGAGAGAGAGAGACGAGTATGTATCTATCTATGGATATCTGATCAATCTATTCACCAATCAACTCACCATTATATTTTTTTGGTGTACAATCTAACTATTTTCGTCTATCAAGCTATTTTTATCTTCTAACTATTAACTATCTTTAACTTTCATTCGTGTTTTTCATTCAGCTATCTATTTTTATGATGACAATGAGGATAATAATGAGAGTTCAGCTCTTTCCACTCTATTCTAAAGAGTCTTGGTCCCTCACCTGCCACAATGCCCCCAGCGACGGCAAAGGCGATGGAGACGACGAGGGCGAGGAGCTGGTAGAGGGCCTGGGAGGTGCCTGAGATTCCCGAGCCGCCCGCCAGGTCCGGCAACACCTTCTGCAGGTCAGCCAGCGCCGCGGAGCCCTCGGGGGGAGCACGTTCGGGGAAGACCACGTACAGGCTGTGAGGAGAGAAAGGGAGGGATTGATGTCATGTGAGAAGGCTGCAATAACCACATATTGGAGAGGAAGACAGAGAGGAACCATACATAGAGGAGAAAGAGAGAGAAAAAAACATACGTCGAAGAGGAAGATATAGTAGAAGAACCATACATAGAAGGGGAAGACCACGTACAGGCTGTGAGGAGAGGAAGAGAGGGATTGATGTCATGTGAGAAGGCTGCAATAACCACACATAGGAGAGGAAGACAGAGAGGAACCATACACAGAGGAGAAAAAGATAAAAAAAAAACATACGTCGAAGAGGGAGATATATAGAAGAACCATACATAGAAGAGGAAGACGTAGAACTACACATAGAAGAACAGGAAGACAAAATAACAACCATACATACAAGTGGAAGAACCATACGATAAGGAAGACACAGAACAACCATACATAAAGACGGAGGAAGAGAAAGAGGAAGAGGAAGAGGAAGAGGAATACGTCTTTGATTTAAAATATAAACAGTGAAGAAACAATTTTAAAAGCAAACAATACTACATACATTTTGGATTATGAGAGAGAAAGGAAAAAGAAAGAGGAGGAGGAAAACAAATGACTCAGACAGTGAAGGACAATTTAAATGGAAAAAAATAAGAGTGAGGAATCGAGGAAAGAAAATGAGTAAATAAAAGTAAGTGAAAAGGAACTCAAGAGGTGAACGAAAGAAAGGAAAAAGAAAGAGAAAGAGGAAAACAAATGACTCAGACAGTGAAGGACAAAATAAATGGGGAAAAAAATAAGAGTGATTAATTGAGGATAGAAAATGAGTAAATAAAATTAAGTGAAAAGGAACTCAAGAGGTGAACGAAAAAAGTGAACTAACTCTTATAAAAACTATTACTACTCCTTCCCTCCCTTCCTCACCCTCACCAGGGTTGTTAAATTATCGTACTCATCGCATTACCTTTTCGTAGTTTCTGACATATAACTATTGCGAAAATGAAAGAAAACCATCACTATTTAACATTTTCAGCAATAACTTTAATTTTCGATCGTTACTTGTAAAGGTACGAGAGTTTTAGGCCTGAAAATGATGAAAATACGATGTTCAGAGTACGATAATTTGGCATCGCTGAGTCCCTCACTCACCTGACCCCATACGTCGCTTCGGAGGCCACGGCAGCTAGTATGGCCCCCACGATGCCCGCAAACACCCCGGGCATGCCGTGCAGGTTGTGGACCCCGCAAGTGTCGTGGATGCGGAGTCGACTCGCCATCATGGGCTGTGGGGGGGGGGGAGAGGAGGGTCAAAATGAGGGAAGTAAGAAGGCGTGAACTATAATGAAGGATTGTTATTCATTCGTCATCTTTCCCCTCTCTTTCCTTCTCTTTCATTCACTCTTTTCTTCTCTCCATCTCCCCTTCCTCTTCCAACCCCTATCTTCTCTACGCTCCTCTAATCTATTTTTTTTCTCTCTATCTCCCCTTTCTCATACCTCGCCTTCCTCTTCCTACCCCTATCTTCTCTACGCTCCTCTAATCTATTTTTTTTCTCTCTATCTCCCCTTCCTCTTCCTACCCCTATCTTCTCTACGCTCCTCTAATCTATTTTTTTCTCTCTATCTCCCCTTCCTCTTCCTACCCCTATCTTCTCTACACTCCTCTAATCTATTTTTCTTCTCTCTATCTCCCCTTTCTCATACCTCCCCTTCCTCTTCCTACCCCTATCTTCTCTACACTCCTCTAATCTATTTTTCTTCTCTCTATCTCCCCTTTTTTGTACTTCCCTTCCTCTTTCCACATCTATCTTCACTCCTCCTTTCGTTCTCTTTCCCTCTCTACCTCCCTTTCCTCTCCCCACCTAATATATCTTCTCCCCAATCCCCTCCCTATCTTCCTTCCCCTTCCTTCCTCAGTACTCACGGTGATGTAGACGTAGCCGCAGACGGAGAGGGTGGCGGCGAGGATGCCCACCAGCACGGCGCCCCAGGGGTGGATCATGAGGTCTGCTGCTGTCCCGATGGCCACGCCGCCCGCCAGAGTGCTGTTCTGGATGTGGACCTGCGGGAGAAGGGAGGTAGTAGTAGTAGTAGTAGTAGTAGTAGTAGTAGTAGTAGTTGTTGTTGTTGTTGTTGTTACTGCTATTGTTTTTTTTTGTTGTGCGTAAAACCTTAATCTCTATTTTTCCTTTCTTCCGTCTTTCCTTCCTTCCCTCCCCGTGTCCTTTCCTTCCTTCCTTTCTTTTTTTTCCTTAGTATGTTTCTTCTTTCCTTCCATCCTTCCTTCCTCTGTTTTGGGCGGTCAAGTGGTGCGCATAATCGTTTTCTTTTCTTTTGTCTTGCTCTTTTCATTAAGTAGCCAAATGAGGTATATAGACCCAGGGAAAGGGAAAACGTGACTGCAAAGATAGCACCCCTATTATATAAAGACTGACTCTACTTTTCCACCACGTTCCTTTCGTTCGTGAAACATATCCCCTGTGGCTTCGCGAGGATTGCTGGCGCCCGGGGACAAAGTCAGTACTGGCGCCTATCACCCATATGCACTGCCTCTCTAACCCACCTTTCATTTAAGACAAAAATCTGGTTGATCTCTCCCATTAAAAAATAATTCTTCACTTTGGCGCCCCATAAGTTCAGCGCCCGGGGACATATGTTACCCCCACTCTCCCCCCCCGTAACTGCATATCCCCAACTCTCCTTCGCCAGTAACAAACTACACCCAGTCATCCTCCTCATTCAGTAACAGATATTTTCAGGCCATTTTCACCTTGCATCCTTTCTTTGCCTTCGTTTCACCAGAAAAAAGGACACCTGGATCACTCTAAACACAACCATATGCTATTCATTTATACTATTTACACTCTTACTATCTTACTTATTTTGCTATTACAATGTTTACTTCCATATCACACACTCAGAACCCTCCCTCCCTCAGCCTGTCTAAACTCACAATGTCGAATTTCTTATCCCTGTTGATGAGCGAGAAGAGCGCTTACTTATTTTACTATTAATATTTTTACTTCACATCACACACTCGGACCCCTCCCCCCCCTCCCTCAGTCTGCCTAACCTCACCATGTCGAATTTCTTTTCCTTGTTGACGAGCGAGGAGAGCGCTTACTTATTTTACTACTGATATTTTTACTTCATATCACACACTCGGACCCCCCCCCCCCTCTCAGCCTGTCTAAACTCACAATGTCGAATTTCTTTTCCCTGTTGACGAGCGAGGAGAGCGCTTACTTATTTTACTATTAATATTTTTACTTCACATCACACACTCGGACCCCTCCCCCTCCCTCCCTCAGCCTGTCCAAACTCACCATGTCGAATTTCTTTTCCCTGTTGATGATCGAGGAGATCGCGAAGGTGGTGAAGCAGCAGGCGATGAGGGAGATGTAGGTGTTGATGATGCAGCGGAGTTGGGCGTCCCCGGAGGCAGCACCGCCGTTGAAGGAGGGCCAGTACACCCACAGGAAGACCGTACCTGACGAAGGGGAGGAGGTGGAGGGTCAGAGGAACGAGGCAAACACAAGCCGGGCTCTTCATGTCGTGTATTGGTGTGTATATAAATTATTGGCTGTAAAAGGATGATAAGGAAATATTACACCAATTTATAAAAGGACGAAAGGGAGGTGGAGGGTCACAGAAGCGAGACAAACAAAAGCCGGGCTCTTCATAATGTCGTGAGTTGATGTATTATATATAAATTATGTCAACTCGAAGGGCCGTTGAAGGACGATAAGGAAATATTACGCCAGTTTAGAAACGAAACAAAAGGGAGGTGGAGGGTCAGAGGAACAAGACTGAAACACAAGCCGGGCTCTTCATAATGTCGTGAGTTGATGTGTATATAAATTATGTCAACTCGAAGGCCTGTTGAAGGACGATAAGGAAATATTATGTATATGAATTATGTCAACTCGAAGGGCTCTTGAAGGACGATAATGAAACATTACGCCAGTTCAGAAAGGGGCGAAAGTAAGGTGGAGGGTCAGAGGAACAAGACTAGAAGACAAGCCGGATTCTTTATAACTTTGTGTATTACTGTGTATATACGCTAACTCGAGGTCTATTGGAGGGAGATAAGATTATACTCGCTTATGGAGGAACGAAGGGGAGGAAAAATCTTGAGTGGGTGAGGAAGACAGAGAGAAGGAGAGAGAGAAAGAAACCGATAAAGATTCAGAGGGAAAGAGAGAAGGTCAGAAGGGAGCGGAACTGCGGAGAGAAGGAGATGATAACAGGGTGGATAGGGTGATGATGATGATGATGATAAGGAGGAGGAGGAGGAAGAAGAAAAGGAGCAGCAGGTGTAAGGATCTAAGAGGTGTTCAAGAGGAGGTTAAGGAGGCGAGAAGAGAACAAGGGAAAGGATCTCTTGTATCTGAGTCAACAAGATAATACTCTCTCTCGTGGCAGGAGGAGGAGGAAGAGAAGGAGGAGGAGAGATGAGGAGGTAGAGAAGCATGAAAAGGAGAATGGTGATGAATAAGAGAAGGAAGAGGAGGAGGAGGAGGAGGAGGAAAGGGAGAGGAGGAGGAGGAGAAAAGAGAGAGGAAAATGTAGGAACAAAAAGATGTGAGGATGATGTATAGGAGAAAAGGAGGAGGGTAAGGAATTAGAAGAGGAGGAGGAGGAGAAAAGGAAGAGGAGGAGGAGGAGGAGGAGGAGAAAAGAGAGAGGAAGATGTTGGGGAAAGGAAGAAGTAAGGATGATGTTTAGGAGAAAAGGAAGGCGGTAAAGAATTAGAGAAGGAGGAGGAGGAGGAGGAGAAAAAAAGAAAAGAAAGAAAGGAGAAGAAAAGGAGGGTGATAAGGAGTTAGAAAAAGAGGAGGAGGAGGAGAAAAAAAGGAAAAAAAAGAAAGGAGGAGAAAATGAGGGTGGTAAGGAGTTAGAAAAAGAGGAGGAGGAGGAGGAGGAGAAAATATAAAAGAAGGGTATAAAAGAGAAAGGAGGAGAAAAGAGAGAAGAGGAGGTAGAGGATGTGGATAAGGATGAAAGTGGGGTGGCGATGAATTAGAGATGAGGAGAAAAGGGGGAGGAGAAAGTAGAGAAGAAAGTGAGGAATCGGAAGAGAAATCAGTAGAGTTATGAGAAAGGGGAGATGGAGAGAAGAAAACAGAGAGGAGGAAAGAGGAGGGAGGAGGAAGAAGAGAGGGAAGGAGGACGAATGACAGATACTATGAGAATGGAATCTAGAGGAAGGAGGAGGAGGAGGAGGAGGAGAGGGAGGGTAAAAAAAAAAAAGAGAAGGTTGAGGAGAAAGGTAAAAAGGAGTGTGGTGAAGAGGAGGACGAGGAAGAAGAGGAGGAGGAGGAAGAAGAGGAGGAGGAGGACGAGGAGGTAAGGAGAGGTGCTTGCATCTCTTGAAGGAGGTAAACTAAAACTTGCTCTTGACTTCTGGTATGCTAATGCTACGCTTGGTCATGGCAATAATAACAGAAGAAGAAGAAGAAGAAGAAGAAGAAGAAGAAGAAAAAGAAGAAAAAGAAGAAGAAGAAGAAGGATGAGGATGAGGAAAAGATGAAGAAAGGAGGAGGAGGAGGAGGAGGGGGAGAATAATAACAAGATAATATGAAGATAATAATAGAAGAAGAAGAAGAAGAAGAAGAAAGAAGAGGAGGAGGAATGAAAAACCTAAAAGAAACGAAAAAAAAGGAAAAATACAAGAATCTAAACAATACCGACAATAAAAACTGAATAAGTAAACAAAACACACAGACAAAGAACTCACACATAAAAACAAAACAAATAAAACAAACAATAACGGGCACAATAAAAAAATACACAAGTCCCCCAATTTAACCCTTGATTTAACCCCTAAACAAAACTAACACAAAAAACGGTCCTCTTAAAGGGTAGACTAAGGGAGTGACCGTGGCGCCTCACCTATCATGGCGAACATATCACTCTGGTGGCTGGACCCTTCTTTCTCGGTGGAGGCGTCACGGCGGTACATGATGAGGCTCGCGGCCAGCCCGAAGTAGGCCCCGAAGGCGTGCACGAACATGGAGTCACCTATGTCGACAGCCTGGCGAAGGGGAGAGAGAGAGGAGTTGATGAAAGGCGATGAAAAAAATGAAGTGAGAGATGTGAATGAGAGGAGAGAGAATGAGATGACAAAAACAGACAGAAACGTAGGCCAAAGGATAACGAAGAGAACATGAGAAAGTAGAAGGAATTAGAGTAGGAGGGAATAAAGAAAAGGAGACGGAAGGAGATGAATGAGAGACGTGGCAGATAAAAGACAAACATACAAAGACGAAAGAAAATAAATAAGAGAAGGTAGAGAGAAGGAATGAAACCAGGAGTGAAGATAGACAGAACACAGGCAGACAAACCATAAATCGAATCACAAACAAAAGAGAAGGAAAGAAAGTGAAGAGGAATGAAAAATAGTAACCTTTGCAAAAATAGAGAAACAAACACAAATATACAGAACAAAGAGAAAAGAGATAAAGAGGAAAGGAATGATGATACAGCAAAGAGAAGAGGAATAACATAGGAAACTTTTGCATATGAATAAAGGAAGAGATCGATAGAGACCCCCCTCCCCACCTCCCCTACCCTCATTCCCTCTATCCCTCCACCCTATGCCCCTCTCTCCTTATCCCTTCCCCTCACTCTATCCCTCCCCCTCACCTTATCCCCCTCCCCACCTCTCCTATCCCCATTCCTCTATCCCTCCACCCTATACCCCTCTCTCCTTATCCCTTCCCATCACCCTATCCCTTCTTCTCATCCTCTCCCCTTCTCTCCCCCGTAACTCCCTCACCCCGAAGTATCTCCTCCCGATGACCTCGTTGACGGCGAAGATCGGCACCTCCAGAAGCGTCAGGAGGATCAGCTGCGTGGGCGTGGTCTTGCCTATGAGGGCCCCGAAGCTGATGAGCACGGCGGCGGAGGTGAAGTCAGCGCCGAGAAGCCTGCAAGGAGGAGTGAAGAGCAGAGTGGTGAATACAAGAATCAAAGCCACCAACAACAAATGGATAGGGATAGGAACAACTGAACAGGGATAGGAACAACTGACCATGGAAAGGAACAAGTGACTAGGGATAGGAACAACTTAATAGGAATAGGAACAACTGAAGAGGGATAGGAACAACTCAATAGGGATAGGAACAACTCAATGGGGATAGGAACAACTGAAGAGGGATAGAGACAAACGAACAGTGACAGGAACACATGCATAGGGACAAACAAATGAATAGGAATGACTGGATAGGGATATAAATGAGCAATGACCACCATGACACAGACCCATCCACTCCTTCCCATCAACTCACGTGTTTAGGTCGACCAGGATGAGGCCGTCGTGAAGATGGAAGAACCCGTTGACGAGGATGGCCCACTGCAGGCAGAGGGCGGCGACCATGAAGTTGAGGCCCACCGCGCTGAGGCCGTAGCGCTTCAGGAACATCATCAGGAAGCCGAAGCCGATGAAGATCATGACGTGGACATCCTGGAACACTGAAGGGGGAGTGGGAAAGGGCGTGAGAGGGAGAGAGAGGTGATGATATGAATGAACTTAAGACGATGAAGATTAATACATGGACTTTGTTGGACACTGGAAGAAACAATGGAGGAAACACTGAAGGGGGAGTGGGAAAGGGCGTGAGAGAGGAAGAGAGGTGATGATATGAATGAACTTAAGATGATGAAGATTAATACATGGACTTTGTTGGACACTGGAAGAAACAATGGAGGAAACACTGAAGGGAGGTTGTTATTGCAAAGCTTTCCAAACATAAAATGACACATAAATGAAACAAAATACTAACAATACTTAAAAAATAAAACTAACAAAATCGACTCCTGGAACACTGAGTGGAGTTTAATATTATTATTAGAGTTTACAGACGAAATCTTTCCAAGGATAAAATACATAAAAGAAAAAAAAAAGATAGGAAAATGCTTAAAAAATAAAAGTAATAACAAAATAACCCACTGGAGAGAGAGAGAGAGAGAGAGAGAGAGAGAGAGAGAGAGAGAGAGAGAGAGACGTGAAGATAATCTCGACAATCAACGTATTTCTGTGACAACTCAAGGGCTTCTCATATTTGACTAAAAAACGTAAAACTGCTCTCTCTCTCTCTCTCTCTCTCTCTCTCTCTCTCTGTGTGTGTGTGTGTGTGTGTGTGTGTGTGTCGTGCAAATTTAGGTTAGCATGTT
Organism: Eriocheir sinensis; assembly: GCF_024679095.1. Taxonomy (NCBI): domain Eukaryota; kingdom Metazoa; phylum Arthropoda; class Malacostraca; order Decapoda; family Varunidae; genus Eriocheir; species Eriocheir sinensis. The sequence continues at coordinate 11,427,186 of NC_066545.1, read as the reverse complement.
GTATCTACTATTGAATATGCATGAGAGAGAGAGAGAGAGAGAGAGAGAGAGAGAGAGAGAGAGAGAGAGAGAGAGAGAGAGAGAGAGAGAGAGAGAAACCCAATCACTCTTCCCTCACTTAACCATCACTCCTTCCCTCCCTCTACGCCCCTTCCCTTCTCCCCCTTCCTCCCTCTCCCTCTACAGTAAGATAAATGATTGCCTCCCCTACCTCTCCCCTTGCCCCCCATCCCCCCCACCAGCATCCTCTTTCACCCCTTAACCCCCTGCTAGGCACTACAAGACCTCCTCAGGCTTGTCATCACCCACTAGGCTGTCCCTGAAGAATCCGGGCTTAGCTTACACCGGCAGGAGGTTCTTCAAGGGAGGCTACGGAAGGCGACCCAGCAAATATACAGAGGTCGTGGTAGCCTAGCATAACGGTCGTGGTAGCCTAGCATAACGGTCGTGGTAGCCTAGTATAGATAAACAAGGGTCGTGGTAGCCTAGTATAGATAAACAAGGGTCATGATAGCCTAGCATAGACAAACAAGGATCGTGGTAGCCTAGCAAAGGGTCGTGATAGCCTAGCATAGATAAACAAGGGTCATGATAGCCTAGCATAGACAAACAAGGATCGTGGTAGCCTAGCAAAGGGTCATGATAGCCTAGCATAGATAAACAAGGGTCGTGATAGCCTAGCAAAGGGTCGTGATAGCCTAGCAAAGGGTCGTGATAGCCTAGCATAGATAAACAAGGGTCGTGATAGCCTAGCAAAGGGTCGTGATAGCCTAGCATAGATAAACAAGGGTCGTGATAGCCTAGCAAAGGGTCGTGATAGCCTAGCATAGATAAACAAGGGTCGTGATAGCCTAGCATAGATAAACAAGGGTCGTGATAGCCTAGCAAAGGGTCGTGATAGCCTAGCATATATAAACAAGGGTCGTGATAGCCTAGCAAAGGGTCGTGATAGCCTAGCATAGATAAACAAGGGTCGTGATAGCCTAGCAAAGGGTCGTGATAGCCTAGCATAGATAAACAAGGGTCGTGATAGCCTAGCATAGATAAACAAGGGTCATGATAGCCTAGCATAGATAAACAAGAGTCGTGATAGCCTAGCAAAGAGTCGTGATAGCCTAGCATAGACAAAGATCGTGGAAGCCTAGCAAAGGGTCGTGATAGCCTAGCATAGATAAACAAGGGTCGTGATAGCCTAGCATAGATAAACAAGAGTCGTGATAGCCTAGCAAAGGGTCGTGATAGCCTAGCATAGACAAACAAAGGTCGTGATAGCCTAGCATTCTTTAGGTCAACAATATTTTTTCTGCAGCAAGGGAGGCAGCTCAAGGGGGTAAAAAACAGAAACAACAACAATAAAAACCCTCTATAGACGCTGCCCTGAGCAAAAAGAACGAGAGGCCAGAGGAAAGGTCAGCTTAGGGTATAGAGGAGGAGAGAAGAGATTAAAAGGAAATAAGTTGAGGAGAGAAGATATGAAAAAAAAATGAAAGGAGAGGGGAGGGGAGAAGATGTATAAGGAGAGGAAAGTAGATAATTACTTAACGAGAAGAAAGGTGTCTCTCTCTCACTCTCTCTCTCTCTCTCTCCTCGTGAATGGATAAGAGAATACCAGACAGAGGGAGGCACATAGCTCGGAGTACTTGACGTGTTTACGGTACAGAAGGAAGGCTATGTCAAAATAATCTTAACACTGCTACAAAGGAAATGACAGAGGAAGATGCTGGTGTGAGATGCCTGAGACGCCGAAAGAGGTTGATTTATAGTTTATTGTTGCAAGTGAACAACTAAGGAGAAGGGAGGAACATGCCATCCCAACGCCCAGGCAGTACAGTGTGATTATACAACTAAGGATACATGTGGAAGTAGCACCAGGAAACTAAAAAGAGACAATGGTAGGGGATAAGTGCCGAAAGAGGGTTATACTTTCACGCTTTCGGCGCCCACAACAGATACTTCCAAAGGTCACAAAAGAGATTAGTCGGATTTTCATGCCTTTTTTTTCACATTCATGGTGCAGAAGCCTTGTCAAACTATCCCTAGGGTCATAAAACTACCCATGGAAACACCTAAACCTCTCCGAAACCCTTATTCAGTGAAGGTTTTTATTCTCAGACGATTTCGGCTCTCTCAATAAGCGAAGATTAGCCGGGTTCTCAAGAGTGCTTTTTACATTCATGGTGTAGAAGCCTTGTCAAACTATCCCTAGGGTCATAAAACTACCCATGGAAACACCTGTCCCTCCGAAACCCTTATTCAATGAAGGTTTTTATTCTCAGACGATTTTGGCTCTCTCAGTAAGCGTTAGCAAAGGCCACAGCGAAGATTAGCCGCGTTCTCAAGAGTGCTTTTTACATTCATGGTGTAGAAGCCTTGTCAAACTATCCCTAGGGTCATAAAACTACCCATGGAAACACCTAAACAGACCTCTGCGAAAGCGGGTGTGTAAGCCCCGAGATTGTTTGATACTATGGGCCACTCGGACTCACTTGGGTACATTTTGTTGTGGTTCGCGGAGTCCTCGCTCTTGTAGTCGTGGTCGAGATGTTCCTCATGCTCGGTGCCGTTGACGAGGGGATGGTGGCGAGCATTTGCGTCCGGGTGGTACCTGAAGGGGCGGGAGGGAGGACAGGTGAGGGAGGTTACAGGTAAACAAGAAAAATATTAATGAAGATGGTGATGAAAATGATGATGATGATGAATGTAATGAAGTATAAGAAGGAGAGAGAGAGAGAGAGAGAGAGAGAGAGAATTCGCAGATGAAAGTGGCGACTGTTTGGTATTTGATTGGACCTATTTTCTCTCTCTCTCTCTCTCTTCCTCCTTCTTCCTTCGGTACCCTACTACAAATATTTTTTTTCTTTCTTCTATTTTCGTAATTTTCGTCACTTTATTTCGTCTTTCTACTTTTCTTAACACGTAGAATAAGAGGAAGAACAATAAGTAATAATAAAAAATAAGAATAATACGAATAATGAAAAATGTGAAAAGCCTAATGCTACGCCAACGCCACTCCTCTCTCTCTCTCTCTCTCTCTCTCAAACTATGATAAAATGGGTCGATTCTTCTTCTTTTTCTATTTTTCACTTCTATCTTTTACTTCTTTTCTTCTCCTTCCC
>NC_066545.1:11361570-11419070 GCF_024679095.1 Eriocheir sinensis | reverse complement strand
TGGAGTTGGCCAAATTTTCCTATTATCTGGCTGGCTTTTGTGTTAGTGCGAGATAGCTTAAGTATTGGTGGAGACGGTGAAGTGTTGGAACTGTTAATGGGTCGAGGGAAAGAGTTACTGTTAGCCTTTTTCTTTTCATCGTTTATTTCTATCATTCTTTTTTAACCTTTCTTTATGTTAGTGCGAGACAACTTAAGTATTGGTGAAGACGGTGAAGGGTTGGAACTGTTAATGGGTCGAGGGAAAGAGTTACCGTTAGCCTTTTTCTCTTCATCATTCATTGCCATCATTCTTTTTCAACCTTTCCTTATGTTAGTGTGATACAACGTAAGCACTGGTGACGACGGTGAATTGTCGGAACTGCTAATTAGTCTGGGCCGAAGGGAAAGAATAACTGTTAGCCTTTTTCTCGTCATCATTCATTTCCATCATTCTTTTTTTACCTGTCTTAATGTTAGTGTGATACAGCGTAAGCATTGGTGACGACGGTGAATTGTCGGAAATGCTAAATAGTCTGGGTCGAAAGAAGGTATATATGTTTGCCTTTCTCTTCATCATTTATCGTCCTTTCCTTGTGTTAGCGTGAGAGACTGGAAGCAAAATTCGTAGAAGTGGACAGTGAAGATGTAAAAAAACTGCTTAATGTTCTGGGTCGCGAGAAGGAGTACCTGCATGTCTGCTTTTACCATTAGTCTTTCCTTGTGTTGCTGTGAGAAGGGAGGCAAAATTCATATAAGTGGAGATGGTAAAGATGAAAAAGCTGCTAAATATTCTGGGTTCGGAGCAATAGTTACACAGTTTACATGTATTATCTTTGTGTTAGTGTGAGAAGGGAGGCAAAATTCATAAGTGGAGATGGTAAAGATGAAAAAGCTGCAAAATATTCTGGGTTCGGAGCAATAGTTACACAGTTTACATGTATTATCTTTGTGTTGGTGTGAGAAGGGAGGCAAAATTCATAAGTGGAGATGGTAAAGATGAAAAAGCTGCAAAATATTCTGGGTTAGGAGCAGTAGTCGCACAGTTTACGTTTATTATCTTTGTGTTGGTGTGAGAAGGGAGGCAAAATTCATAAGTGGAGATGGTAGAGATGAAAAAACTGCAAAATATTCTGGGTTAGGAACAGTAGTCACACAGTTTACGTTTATTATCTTTGTGTTGGTGTGAGAAGGGAGGCAATGTTCGTATAAGTGGAGATAGTGGAGGTGAAAAAACTGCTAAATATTCTGGGTTAGGAACAGTAGTCACACAGTTTACATTTATCATCTTTGTGTTAGTGTGAGAAGGGAGGCAAAATTCATATAAGTGGAGATAGTGAAGATGTTGGAACTGTTAAACATTCTGGGTGGGAGCAGGAGTTACACAGCTTGCATTTATTCACGATTCTTTATCTTTTCCTTGTGTTACTGTGAGAAGGAAGGCAAAGTTCGTAAGAGCGGAGATAGTGAACATGTAAGAACTGCTAAATATTCTGAGTCTGGAGCGGGAGTTACACAGCTTGCATTCATTCACGATTCTTCATCTTTCCTTTGTGTTAGTATGAGAAGGAAGGCAAAGTTCGTAAGAGTGGAGATAGCGAACATGTAAGAACTGCTAAGTATTCTGGGTCGGGAGAGGGAGTTACACAGCTTGCATTCATTCACATTTATCTTTCTTTGTGTTACTGTGAGAAGGGCGGCAAAGTTCGTAAGAGCGGAGATAATGAACATGTAAGAACTGCTAAGTATTCTGGGTCTGGAGCGGGAGTTACACAGCTTGCATTCATTCACATTTATCTTTCTTTGTGTTACTGTGAGAAGGGAGGCAAATTCGTAAGAGCGGAGATAGCGAACATGTAAGAACTGCTAAATATTCTGGGTCGGGAGAGAGAGTTACACAGCTTGCATTCATTCACGATTCTTCATCTTTCCTTTGTGTTAGTATGAGAAGGAAGGCAAAGTTCGTAAGAGTGGAGATAGTGAACATGTAAGAACTGCTAAATTTTCTGAGTCTGGAGCGGGAGTTACACAGCTTGCATTCATTCACGATTCTTCATCTTTCCTTTGTGTTAGTATGAGAAGGAAGGCAAAGTTCGTAAGAGTGGAGATAGTGAACATGTAAGAACTGCTAAATATTCTGAGTCTGGAGCGGGAGTTACACAGCTTGCATTTATTCACGATTCTTCATCTTTCCTTTGTGTTAGTATGAGAAGGAAGGCAAAGTTCGTAAGAGTGGAGATAGTGAACATGTAAGAACTGCTAAATATTCTGAGTCTGGAGCGGGAGTTACACAGCTTGCATTCATTCACATTTATCTTTCTTTGTGTTACTGTGAGAAGGGCGGCAAGTTCGTAAGAGCGAAGATAGCGAACATGTAAGAGGTGCTAAATATTCTGAGTCTGGAGCGGGAGTTACACAGCTTGCATTCATTCACATTTATCTTTCTTTGTGTTACTGTGAGAAGGGCGGCAAATTCGTAAGAGCGGAGATAGCGAGCATGTAAGAACTGCTAAATATTCTGAGTCTGGAGCGGGAGTTACACAGCTTGCATTTATTCACTATCGTTCATCTTTTCTTTGTGTTTCACCGAGAGAGTTGCAGTGTGTAACGTCAAAAATGTGTGTCTTAACTCCTAAGACATGACTACAGCCTTCACCACTACTTACAAGGCTACATTTCACTACCTATCACCTGCACTTCAAATTAACACTCGAACTCCTAACTCTTCTACAGTCATCTACTGCCTGACGAAGACGCAGAAGAGGACGAAGAAAAGACCCTATATACGAAAGATGCCATTAAGAAAACTCTACGTCCCTTACAACCACCACTACACTACAGTTCACACCCTCAAACTGTACTTAAACTTGCCTGACGGAGGGGCTGAAGAGGAGGAGGAAGTCCCCTTACGATATACACCTTAAAGAAAGAACTCTCCTCCCCTTACAACCATCACTACACTACAGTTCACAACCTCAAACTGTATTATACTTGCCTGACGGAGATGCGGAAGAGGAGGAGGAAGTGCCCCTATGATATACACCTTAAAGAAAGAAGTCTACGCCCCTTACAACCACCACTAAGCCGCCGTTCACAACCACAAACTGTACTTCAACTTTGTATATTGAGATTGAACCCTTTCTATCCGCCTCCATTTCCTGACGAAGCCGCAGAAGATGACGCAGAACACCTCCTACGTAAGATACTATTTAAGAAAGAACTCCACTTCCTTCACGCTACAGTTCACAACCTCAAACTGTACATTCAAATCAGTATGTAGAGATTGAACCCTTACTATCCGCCTCCATTTCCTGACGAAGACGCAGAAGATGACGCAGAACACCTCCTACGTAAGATACTATTTAAGAAAGAACTCCACTTCCTTTACGCTACAGTTCACAACCTCAAACTGTACATTCAAATCAGTATGTCGAGATTGAACCCTTACTATCCGCCTCCATTTCCTGACGAAGACGCAGAAGACCTCTTACGTAAGATATAATTTAAGAAAGAACTCCACTTCCTCTACGCTACAGTTCACAACCTCAAACTGTACCTTCAAATCAGTATGTCGAGATAAAAGCCTTTCTATCTGTTTCCACCTCCTGACGAAGGCGCAGAAGAGGACTCCCCCATAATGTCCCCACTGAGATATTTATACAGCCCTCACCGAAACTAAAAGACACGACAACGCTAATCAATAATGAAGAAACAAGAATAAGGACCATAAGTGGAAGCCGTTACAAAGGGAATCCCAAGCCTACTACTGGACTGGACTGGACCTCACCAACACTACACTACAGCTAAGTGACCCCCACCCCCTGAAAAAATGGCATAGTACAGAAGTCAAAAGCTTTCTATCTGTCTTATTACCTGACGAAGGCACAGAAGAAGTCACCTACATAAAGTTCCCGTTAATACAAAACCCTACGATTACTTATTTCCCTTTGCTACAGTTTACTCCCTCAAACACCGTGATTCATCTCGGTACAGCAAACAAAACCTTTCTGTCTGTATCTATTACCTGACGAAGGCACAGAAGAATATACCAGCATAACGTTACCTCCAATACAAAACCCTACGATTACTTCTTTCCCTTTGCTACAGTTTACTCCCTCAAAAACCGTGATTCATCCCAGTACAGCAAACAAAACCTTTCTGTCTGTATTTATTACCTGACGAAGGCACAGAATATACCTCTTACATAGCATTACCCCCAATACATAACCCTACAATTACTATTTTCCCTTTGCTGCAGTTCACTTAATCTCTGTAATGAAAACAAAACCTTTCTCTCAGTCTCTATTACCTGACGAAGACGCAGAAGAATATACCTACATAGCGTTACCCCCAACACAAAACCCTACAAGTACTATTTTCCCTTTGCTACAGTCTACTTAATCTCTGTAGTAAAAACAAAACCTTTCTCTCAGTCTCTATTACCTGACGAAGACGCAGAAGAGGGCGAAGAAGACGGCCTGCACTACGAGAGCGAGGACGCCGTGCGGGTGGTTAAACTTCATGGCTAAGAGTTTCTGGGGACGTCTGGACTACACGCCGTGGCTTCAGGGGGGCGGACGGGGCGGCAGGAGGGCGGTGGGAAGTTTCAAGAGGCCGAAGAAGGGTACTCGGGGTCTCTTGGGAGCTTAAGGGTGCCAGAGGGTGCCTGGGCCCGTAGAGGTTGTACAGGCGGGGCTCCTTCTGTGGCCAGGGTTCGATGGGATGTGCAGAGCGTGATGCCACTGTACAGCCATGAGGGCCAAGTATTTTGGCGTTCCCCAAGGCCATGCTCACCCCCGCCCATCATGTATTTCCCAGATTACTTCGTCTTCTTCCCCTTGTACTTCGTTGCGGGAAAGAATGCGGTGGTTACTGAGGCTCGTGATTCGGGTCCTCTCATGTGATTCGGTGTTCTTCAAGGCCTCACGAACCTCCATCGATGTTTCTCCCGTAATGCTTTGTCCATTTTTCCTTCTGATTGGCTGAATGGCTTTAGTCGTGCATGTAAAAAGATTATGGTGCTTATTGATTCTTTTGATTTGGTCCATCTAGCGTACCTCACAACCTCCGCCTCTCAGCCAATCACGAGACGCCTCCATTCCTCCAACGCCCCATTCTTCTCGGGCTGTGATTGGCGCGCGCCGGCCACACACCCTCCGCCTCTCCACCAATGGGATTCATGTGATCGGTGACCATGGCCATCACCCCGGTAAGAACACCACCGCCTGAAGAAGAGAAATAGAACATTACACTCGTATGACACTACCGAAGGAATGGAGGAAAGGCAAAATAACTAAAGGCTGACAAACTGGTGGAAGAAAAAACTTGTAGGAAAGCATAAACAAAGAGATATCATGCACAAAGGAGGCCGATGCGTAGACAGACCCACTTGAAATGCTGACAGTGAGCTTTGAGAGGTATGGATACAGCACACGTACACACACACACACGTCCACACACACACACACACACACACACACACACACACACGGGATAAGAATGGAGCGGTGTATCGAGAAAACAAAGATGGGTCGTGGAGGAATGGCAACAAAGGAAGGCGAGATGGACGATGCCGGGGAGCGAGAGGGACAGGAAGAGGGATAAGCAGGTGGATAGGGTTTGGACGTCAAGGCCCGTAGTTACAGACGCGCAGGTCCCTCAGTTCGCCTGTTTAAAAAAGCCTCTCGTATAAAAGTTGTTGGGATTTTCATGAGCTGTTTTGTGATCCCAGTGACAGCTTTATCCGACTTCTACACCTTGAACACTGGGGTTCCTGAGGAGGAATTTACATAACTGCACACCTGACATTAAACACATAGCATATGACACACTTGTGAGACCAACACTGGAATACTGCTCCACGGTGTGGGATCCTTACACACACAGAAACATTGATAGGTTAGAACAAATCAACACCAAGGCGGCTAGGTTCATTACAAACAATTACATTCGAACGCCTGGAATCACAACACGGATCAAACACCAGGTAAATATGGAACCTCTTCCACATACGCAGACAAGCACACAGACTTACACTTATGTACAAGATCACAAACACTCACATTGACATTAACCCACACACATACTTACACAACGCAGTCAACGTACTCGTAACACACACATCCATAAATACCAAACATATCACACTAACACTGACGCATACAAGCACTCATACTTTCCACGCACCATACGTGACTGGAACAGCCTCCCTCATCAGATTTTAGACTGCGGTACAATAGACTCATTCAGAAAACAAATACACACTCAATTGTCATCGCAACACACCAACACTAACAACACTTGATTCACTTCCCTCCCCTGCACACTCGGCTCCCCCGTTCCCCCAACAGCCAACACAAATGCGTGTTATATACCTGTACGGCTGGCCTCCTCATTATCATCCAGATCCAGATCCAGAACGAGCAAACCATCCATGACAACCAGGGTAATATTCTCTGGGGCCTTGGAAAATAGTCGTTATGGGAGCCCGACACGTTTAAGAGTATCGTCCTAAGGGTTTTCAAAGTACCTCTTCACCAATAGATAACTAGGCACCAGAGAGCGGGATCGAGGCACGCAGTTTTTAAAGTATGATGCCAAGTCTTGTAAATGAGTCCCGAGGGTGGTGCCTATAAATTAAAACTATGTCGAAGTAAAATAAAAAAGTCTTGAGGTGGGTCGCACTTTAAAAATGGGTCTTGAGGTGGGTCCTAGTAAAAAAATAAGTCTTAAGGTGGGTCGTAGTAAAAATAATGTCTAGAGGGTTATGCCTAAATTAAAACTGGGCAGTGTAAAAAAAAAAAAGTCTTAAGGTGGGTCGTAGGAACTGAAAATGTGGCTTGAGGTGGGTCGTAAAAAAAAAAAAAAGTGTCTTGTGATGTATGACTATATTAAATCTGGGTCGTGTTAAAAAAAATGTGTCGTCAGGGTTATGGTTAAACTAAAACAATTAAAAACAAAGGTAAAGTTAGGAGCATACACTAGAGGAGCAAACACGTGGCGGCGGTGCTCATCTCCGTAACGCTGGCCCTTTGAAGCAGTGATGAGGGAGAGAAGAACCCTTACCCCGACACTGACAATTGGAAGTATTAAAAAAGGTCAAAGAGTACTACTGGTCCGAGTATATTAGGCCTTCAACACACACATACACACTCCCTACGTTCACCTTGCCTCGCCCACTACCTATACGCGACACACACTTCGTTGTAGTCCAGGCTGGCGTACGTGATGGTGTGATGAAGTTGGTCCGTATAGATGCGTAGCCAAACTGTCCTGAAGGGGTGGAGGGGTGGAGGGAAAGGGCACTGTCAATACAAGTTTACATTTTTTCACCCACTACCTATACGCGACACACACTTCGTTATAGTCCAGGCTGGCGTACGTGATGAGGCGTTGAAGTTGGTCCATATAGATGCGTAGCCAAACTGTCCTGGGTGGGTGGAGGGGTAGGGTGGAAGAGGGAACTGTCCATACGCATTTACATTTTTTTTTAATTTATTCAAGTTGATGCATTTTTCGATCGTAATTTCATGTATGGGGAGGTTAAAATTTTCCCTGGGGTGGCGGGGTGGTGGCTTAACCGTGTAGGCTGTCTGGTTCATAGGCTACTGGTTTAAACAACAACAATAACACCACCAAAAAAAACACATAAAAGTAATAATAAATAAATAAATAAATAAACACCACCACCACCAACAACAACAACTACAACAACGTCTGGGTCCAATTTCATATTCACAACAAAAACATCGATCACAAGTTGCTTAATCAAGAAGAACGATTAACTTTACTGATATAGGCTAAACACACACACACACACACACAAGCACACAGAGGATACACTATATAAGAAAAGGTCACCCTCACTCTCAAGCCTCACACACACAACGGCGGACACTTCTCTAAGACGCCTCGGCCACTCACGCCACTCAACGAAAACGAAACAAACGCCCCAAAAATGCAGCCCCGGCGTGACGAAGCGCATCCTCGTGGTCAAGACGGAGGCGTGGACACCGCACTTCTCGGCCCTTGAGCTTGATTTGGGGGCCGTTAACCTTAGTGTCCTTCAAACTATTTACAACTCTCCAGAAACACGTGGTTCAATGGGTCATATTTTCAAACGTTTCGGCGCCCAAGCTCACATATTTAACAAGGCTTTCATTAGAGTTTGGGTCATTCCCTTGTGTATTTTTATGACCCTGGTGGTAGTTTGACCTTTCTTCTGTACCATGAACCTAAAGAAACACTCATTAGGACCAATTTGATCTCCTTTTTGACCTTTGGGAATAGTTGATGTGACGGGTGGAGGCGTCTCAGACTACCAACCTATGCCTTTCCGAGTAGCTATGTGTCTTAATTCCAATGGCATCCTTCTAACTTACTTCTTGCTCCAAATCCCCTGACATTCAGTAATAATGCTAAGGAAAAAAATACCGCAAGCATATCCATGGTCCTTTAAACGAGGGAGTGAAGGAAAACATACTGGAGATAAGGCCCGAGGATTTTGTGGTGATTCTGCTGTCAAATTCGAGGGCATATGTGTGTGTGTGTGTGTGTGTGTGTGTGTGTGTGTGTGTGTGTGTGTGTGTAATAAGTGCGTGTGTGTGTGTGTGTGTGTGTGTGTGTGTGTGTGTGTGTGTGTGTGTGTGTGACTACTAGAATAACAGGAAGGAGAGAGGCAGGTTCTTAGCTTTCTATCAGATTCTTCAAAAGAGGTCGAGAGGGAAATGGTGTAAAATTAATTAATCAGAGTTGTAGACATACGAAAACACTGCAGAACGTTCCTTTAACTCGTTCACTCTACTGCATCCAGCAAATCAGGCTTGACCTACGAAAAAAAAATGGTGACCGTTCCTTTAAAACTCCTCTGATTTCCACTCCATAAAAACAACAACTGAACTGAACTATGAAAAGCATTAAAGAACGTCTCTCTAAACTCCTCTGATCTCCAATTCATCAAGAAAATCAAACTTAACCTATACGAAAACACTCAAGAAGAACGTCCTCTTCTGACTTCCGATCTCACCAACAAACCAAACAAAACCATCACAAAAAAAAATCGCTCTGAACTCCTCTGATCTCCACTCCATCAAGAAAATCGCACTTAACCTATGCGAAAACACTCAAGAACGTCCCCTTCTAACTCCCCCGATCTTCACTCCACCAAGCAAACCAGAGTTCACATACAAAAAAACATTGAAGAACGTCTCTCTAAACTCCTCTGATCTCCAATTCATCAAGAAAATCAGACAACCCACGAAAACACTCAAGAGCGTCCCTTTTTTACTCTTCCGGTCTTCACTCCACCAAGCAAACCAGAGTTCACATACAAAAAAAAACATTGAAGAACGTCCCTCTAAACTCAACTGATCTCCACTCCATCAATGAAATCAGACTTAACCTACGAAAACACTCAAGAACGTCCCTTTCTAACTCTTCCGATCTTCACTCCACCAAGCAAACCAGAGTTCACAAACAAAAAAACATTGAAGAACGTCCCTCTAAACTACCCCGATCTCCACTCCATCAAGGAAATCAGACTTAACCTGCGAAAACACTCAAGAACGTCCCCTTCTAACTCCCCCGATCTTCACTCCACCAAGCAAACCAGAATTCACGTACAAAAAAAACATCGAAGAACGTCCCTCTAAACTCAACTGATCTCCACTCCATCAATGAAATCAGACTTAACCTACGAAAACACTCAAGAACGTCCCTTTCTAACTCCTCCGATCTCAACTCCACCAAGCAAACCAGAGTTCACATACAAAAAAAACATCGAAGAACGTCCCTCTAAACTACCCCGATCTCCACTCCATCAAGGAAATCAAACTTAACCTATACGAAAACACTCAAGAACGTCCCTTTCTAACTCTTCCGATCTCCACTCCACCAAGCAAACCAGAGTTCACATACAAAAAAACATTGAAGAACGTCCCTCTAAACTACCCCGATCTCCACTCCATCAAGGAAATCAAACTTAACCTATACGAAAACACTCAAGAGCGTCCCTTTCTAACTCCTCCGATCAACTCCACCAAGCAAACCAGAGTTCACATACAAAAAAACATTGAAGAACGTCCCTCTAAACTACCCCGATCTCCACTCCATCAAGGAAATCAAACTTAACCTATACGAAAACACTCAAGAACGTCCCTTTCTAACTCTTTCGATCTTCACTCCATCAAGCAAACAATCAAATAACGTCTCTTATCTCTACGCTCCAATGCCTGCACGGTTACCTCACAGCTCACAGGGTCACCTCAATATTAGGTTCTTTGCATGTCGGGGTGAGGCGGACGGATACGGACACACTCGAGTCGGTTGGGCCGCGAGGTGAATGGGAATGAAGGGACGCAGAGATGGTTGGCTGGAGGAGTTGCATAATATCTTGTTGAAGGGAGCGCATATGGGGGGCTGGTGTTGCGCAGATATATGGTGTGTCAACGTTTCCAGATTATCGTACGCATAACATTGTATTTTACGGTTTCTGGCCCATAAATATTGCAAAAAGAGCATCAATAATTACCGATTTTAACAATAATTATAAATGCATATCGTTATCTTTGTGGGTGCGATAGTTTTTGGTCAGAAATCGGCAAAAACAATCCGCCAAGTACGACAATCTGGTAACGTTGAACACCAGTGTGTGTGTGTGTGTGTGTGTGTGTGTGTGCTGTGGGGGCATTTCCAGGGGATGCTTCTATGAACCGAGTGGTAGTCTGTCCATTCTAATATCATGAACCTAAAAATAAGAAAAATAAAATACACTCTTTAGAACACGATTTAACTCATTTTCGGCGTGTGTGTGTGTGTGCCTACAAGTGGGTGGCATACTGAAGCTCATAGGCAATAGGAACTCCCTTCGCGCCCCCCTCCCTCTCTACCCCCCCCCTTCGCCTGCCTGCCTGACCTGGGTGGCGGACGCAATCAAGAGGTCAGTAAGGGAAGGTCAGCGGGTCATCCTGATCTCATCCGCCTCTCGTTACTGATGACAGACACACTCAGACAATCAATTAAGTGCTTTAGAGGACGATGAATATACAAAGAGATGTTTGTTTGTTTGTGTGTGTGTGTGTGTGTGTGTGTGTGTGTGTGTGTGTGTGTGTGTGTGTGTGTGTGTGTGTGTGTGTGTGTAAAGGAAATACATCTTTTAGAGTATACAAAAAAAAAACCTTAGTATCATCAAAAACCTCATTAACTTCCTCTACTTTCCCTTTAAATGAAAGTTAATGCAGGGCAGGAGAAAGAGAAGGAGGAGAAGGAGGAGGAGGAGGAGGAGGCTAAGAGGAGAAGGACGAGGAGGAGAGGAGGTTCAGTGTCCACCCCAAACAGTACTTATACATAATCTACCTCACACCTGTAATCTACCTCTCACTACCTATACCTGCTTGCATAATATAAAGCTTAAGAGGCGGTAGTGGTAGTAGTGGTGTTGGTGGTAGTAATAGCGGTGGTAGTAATTCTCATTCTTCAACGCCCGTGTGTTAGGAGTATCGGCACGGAGGGGTAGGACGCGTGACAGGAAACAGAAAGGACATTGCTGCGGCGTTCGGATGTTCTGTCTTCTGCTTCTCTCGACAACTTTCCTTTCCTCCTCCTCCTCCTCCTGCTATTCTTGTTATAGTTGTTGTTCTTCCTCTTCTACTTGTTCTTCTTTTTCTTCTTCTTCTTCTTCCTTTTCTCCTTTTTCTTCTTCTTTTTGTGTTGTCATATACTTGTCATTGCTACTGTTGTTTTTGTTGTTGTTTTTAGTGGTAGTGGCAGTAGTAGTAGTAGTAGTAGTGGTAGTAGTAGTTAGTAGTAGTAGTTGATGTAGCTCTTATTTTTTCTCCTTATCCCCTTTTTTCTTCCTTTTCTTCTGTGTTCTTTTAATTTACTTTATCTTCATCTTCACTGTAATCTTTCTCCTTTTCCTTTTCTTCTTATTATTATTGTTCTTTTTCTTCCCTTTTCACAACGCCGCGGTGTGTGTGTGTGTGTGTGTGTGTGTGTGTGTGTGTGTGTGTGTGTGTGTGTGTGTGTGTACGCCATGAAGGACGTTTGGTATAGACGCACACACACATACATAACACCAATAATTACCATCTTCCTTTATCTACACCCACACACACCTGCATGTACGTAAGAAACACACACACACACACACACACACACACAGCGGCGTTGTCTAGTGAAAAAGGAAGAGTATGAACAATAACAAGAAAAGGAGGAGGAGCTAGAAATCGAGCAAATAGGGTACTGGGATTTATTTCAAGGAGTGTAAGCAACAGAAGCGCCGGCCTTCCTCAAGCTATATTTTGCATTAGTTAGACCTCATCTTGACTATGCGGTTCAGTTCTGGTCACCTTACTATAGAATGGATATCAAAATGTTAGAATCGGTGCAGAGGAGGATGACTAAGATGATTCAGGGGTTGATAAATTTGCCATACGAGGAAAGACTCAAACAGTTAAACTTGCATTCTCTAGAAAGGCGAAGGGTACGTGGAGACATGATTGAGGTTTATAAATGGATGAAGGACTTTAATAAGGGGGATATTCATAAGGTTTTGTTGGTAAGAGAACCGGGTAGGACACGAAGTAATGGGTTTAAACTGGATAAATTTAGATTCAACAGGGACATAGGCAAAAATTGGTTTTCTAACAGGGTGGTGGATGAGTGGAATAGGCTTAGCAGTCATGTGGTGAGTGCCAATACAAATGTCACATGCAAAAATAGATTGGATAAATTCATGGACAGCGATATTAGGTGGGGTTAGATACACGGGAGCTTAGGTTCAAAGGAGCTGCCTTGTACAGCCCTACCGGCCTCTTGAAGACTCCTACGTTATGTTCTTATGTTAATATGAGGAAGATTATAATGAAGAAGAAGAAGATGAAGCAAATTAAAGGAATATAGAAGAAAAAAGAGAAGAAAAGAAGAGAAAAGGAGAAAAAAACCCACTACTACTACTTTTACTACTACTACTACTAATACTACTACCACACACACGCACATTGCAGCCTTGAATACCTAGTTTCGCGTGCGTGTGTGCGTGCGTTGGTTCTCCCTCAACATATAAAGCAGATCACGTAGTATAGTTCCTTTCAAGCTAGTCATATCTTTGTCTCCTCCCTGTGTGAGTTTAGAAGACTTATCCTGTGTTCTAATACTCTGAGACCACGATTAAATAGCCTTGTGAATAATCTAGAGGTCATATTCTTAAGCATATCGGGTTCAAGCACACGCATGCATTTAACAAGGATGTCGTAAGAGTTTGGGTCATTTCCAGAGGTAGCCTGTTGATTTATACCATAAGTCGCTGGCTGTCGTGTGCTTGAAGCGACGATTAACCTTACCTAACTACAACCCAAACAGTCACTACATATATGCACTCAGGAAATTCATAAATGCTTCCTTAATAATCAGCGCTAGACTTAATATCTGACACAGTGAGCTCTTCCATAATTGATTTGTGCCATAAGTTCCCGCCTATCACGTGTTTGAAGGTACCTTAAACTTAACCTAACCTAACCTAACCTAGCCTAACCAAACCTCAAACAGTTACTAAAGGTCTTTACTCAGAAAATTCTTATATGCTTCCTTTCTAATGAGACTTTCTATACAACAAAGTGAGGTCAATCTTTGTTGATTTTTACCATAAGTTGCTGGCTATCATATGTTTGAAGATACCCTAAACTTAACCTAACTTAACAAAACCATCCACAAAAGTTACCCATACGTCTTTACTCCAAAAAAAAAAAAAAAAGGATCTAGACTTCCTTACTAATGGGAATTTCTATATAACAAAGTGAAGGCTTTCTTTGTTAATTTATGCTAGGTTTCTGGATATCATGTGTTTGAAAATTCCCCAAACTTAACTTGAACTAACAAATCCCCGAACAGTTACCATACGTCTTGACCCAGAAAAATCATGTGTTCTTCCTTACTAAATGACTTTCTGTACAACATAATAAGTTCTTATTTGTTAATTTATGCCATAATTTGCCGCCTATCTTGCGTTTATAAATTCTCTAAACTTAACAAAACAAAATAACGAACACTATAAAGATATTATTGCATTAGTTTATATCGGTGCTATCTGTTACCTTACAACTCAAAAAGGGTTTTGGTAGGAATACAAAGTCAATTGTATGCACGTTAGAACAAGTTAAGAACTGAGCAATGAGCGCACAGCACCGCGTCACCCAAACAATGACACCAAGGCCGCGGGTCCACCCATCATACATGCTTCCTTAGTAATGAGAATTATTATACAAAATGAGATCTTTCTTGGTTAATTTATGCTATAAGTTTCTGGCTATCATGTATATAAAGATGCCCTAAATTTAACATAACCTAACAAAACCCCGAAGTTACCATATGTTTGACTCCGAAAAATCATCTATTTTTCCTTACTAAATGAGACTTTCTATATGACATAATGAGTTCTGCCTTTGTTAATTTATGCCATAATTTGCCGCCTATCATGTGTTTGAAAATTCTCTAAACTTAACCTAACCTAACAAAACCCCGAACTGTTACTATACGTCTTTACTCAGAAAAATTGTACATGCTTCCTCAGTAAACAGACTTATCTGACACAGTGAGCTCTTTTTTGTCGATTTGTGCCATGCATAAGTTCCCGCATATCATGTGTCTGAAGATACCCTAAACTTAACCTAACCTAGCCTAACAAACCTCAAACAGTTACTATAGGTTTTGACTCAGAAAATTTATATATGCTTCCTTACTATATAATGAGACTTTCTATACAACAAAGTGACGTCATTCTTTGTTGATTTATACCATAAGTTGCTGGCTATCATGTGTTTGAAGATGCCCTAAACTTAACCTAACAAAACCAAAAACAGTTACTATACATCTTTACCCCGACTGATCTCCTCTGTGGCATTTGGAAATATTGTTGTGAAAGGCGAAAGTGTCTGAGAATATACGGGCGACTACTTCTCTTCGTCCACGGTCTAAATTTAAACCTTGTCTTTGGATACGCTGTGGATGGCCGCGTACGAGTGAGCTTTTAATGGGGGATATCGACACGTGGCTTCGTTTCATGTTTCCTTTGTCTTTGTGCTGAGGATGAAGGTGTTTGGGTGATACAGAGGGTGTGTGCTACGGCCTCATCTTATTTACTATTCATTCTTGCTTCTATTCTCTCCGAAACTGACCTCTCTTCTGACCTCTTCTGAAATTGATCTCTCATCTGAAATTGACCTCTCATCTGAAATTGACCTCTCTTCTGAAATTGACCTCTCTTCTGGCCTCTTCTGAAATTGACCTCTCTTCTGGCCTCTTCTGAAATTGACCTCTCTTCTGGCCTCTTCTGAAATTGACCTCTCTTCTGGCCTCTTCTGAAATTGACCTCTCTTCTGGCCTCTTCTGAAATTGACCTCTCTTCTGGCCTCTTCTGAAATTGACCTCTCTGCTGGCCTCTTCTGAAACTGACCTCTCTTCTGAAATTGCCCTCTCTTCTGGCCTCTTCAGAAATTGACCTCTCTTCTGGCCTCTTCTGAAATTGACCCCTCTTCTGGCCTCTTCTGAAATTGACCTCTCTTCTGGCCTCTTCTGAAATTGACCTCTCTTCTGACCCCTTCTGAAATTGATCTCTCTTCTGACCTCTTCCAAAATTGACCTCTCTTTTGACCTCTCTTCTGAAATTGACCTCTCTTCTGACCTCTTCTGAAACTAACCTCTCCTCTGGCCTCTTGTTTTGTTTTCTTTTGTCGGAACAGCGTCTTGGCGGGCTCTTTTATCGTTGTTTTAGTATTCTGCCCTTGAGCTGCCTCCCTTGCTGTAAAAAAAAGTGCCGTTATCCAGGGTCTTCATGCTCTTAAACTATTCATTTTGATTACATTTTCAAGTAACCGACAGGACCTCTAACGCCAACTAGACAACAGTGAGACTACCTACTTGTCTGTCTGTCTGTCTGTCTGAGGCGCAGTGTGAGGTTTGTGTCTGTCTGTCTGCGGCGAACTGTGAAGGCGTGGCATAATTTTCTGCTTGTGTTGACGTACTTCGTGTCGCCTGTTCATCACCACCACCCATATCAACTACTACTACTACTACTACTACTACTACTACTACTACTACTACTACTATTACTATTGGTGGCGCTGATTCGTTTCTGGCACTTCAAGAATTAAGCTACTGTATGTTTTGTTTTCTTTTCTAATCGGATCGACATTTTTTTTCTTCCAAGCGGGGGTCTGCGTCAAAGAGCTTAATAAGAAGACATCCCTCCCCTTAATGATTCTCTGGTCGTCTCCAAGGAGGGATCGTGTTCGGAGGGCGTGTGATGATTGTATTTGGGTGTGATCTGCATCCTTAAAATTTGTGGGTATGTTTATGTTTATTATTTTTTCTCTCATGTTTGGGTTTTAGTTCATTTTTTTTACTTTTAGTGTTGTCCTGACCTAGTTAACTGTACAACGAATTATTCATCTGACTGGTTGACTGTTTATCTACTCGACTAACTGACTGACTGACTGACTGACTAACTAACTAACCAACGAAATAACTGACTGACTGGATGACGAACTGCATAACTGACTGACTGACCGACTCACTAACTATCTAACCAACTAATTAACTGACTAGCTGGCAAACTGACTATCTCCCCATCTAAGTGACTAACTGGCTGACTAACAAAGAAACTAACTGACTGACTGACTGATTAACTGCCTAACCAACTAATTAAT
Organism: Eriocheir sinensis; assembly: GCF_024679095.1. NCBI lineage: Eukaryota > Metazoa > Arthropoda > Malacostraca > Decapoda > Varunidae > Eriocheir > Eriocheir sinensis. The sequence goes on along the minus strand of NC_066545.1, from coordinate 11,402,392 downwards.
TGACTGACAAACTGACTGGCACACAAGCGAACTAACAAACTGACATTCAAACCACCTGAACTCACAAACTAACACTAACACTAACACTAACTAAGAGGAATATGATAAAGTAAAAATCAACATCATAAAAAAGGAACGGTGTGTGTGTGTGGGGGGGGGGGGGGGTTGTTGGAAAGAAAACAAAAGAGGGTTTATGAATGACACACACACACACACACACACACACACACACACACACACACACACTCACATATACAGCGGTTGGCCTAATTGGTTAAACGCCAGAGAGACTGAAGGAGGAGCAGGAGAGTCAAAGGAGGAGGAGGAGGAGGAGGAGGAGGACGTAATTAATACACAATGGGCATGGAGGAAGTCGCGGTGGTGGAAAAGGTCCTTGCATTTAACTTTCATGTATAGTAGACGTAGTAGTAGTAGTAGTAGTAGTAGTAGTAGTAGAAACTTGACCTTCGCTATTGCTGTTATTGTTCATGTTGCTATTAGTGATATTGTTATTTTTTCTGGTAGTAGTAGTAGTAGTAGTAGTAGTAGTAGTAGTAGTAGTAGTAGTAGTAGTAGTAGTAGTAGTGTTATTGTTCATGTTGCTATTAGTGATATTGTTATTTTTGTTGTTGTTGTTGTTGTTGTTGTTGTTGTTGTTGTTGTTGTTGTTGTTGTTGTAATGTGGTGGTGGTTGAAGTGGTGCTGGTGGTGCTAATAAAGGTGATGGTAATGGTGGTGGTGGTGGTGGTGGTGGTAACAGTGGGTCGTATATAGTAGTGGTGGTGGTGATTTGTGATGCAGGTCACTGCCGCATCACCACCACCACCTGCACTTAGCCTCGGCCTTCGTTTTCAAGGTCTCTCTCTCTCTCTCTCTCTCTCTCTCTCTCTCTCTCTCTCTCTCTCTCTCTCTCTTGTCGCAACGCAGCATCTAGATAATTTTAGAATGGCGTGTTTCCTTTCCATTTCTTCCCTTTTCTTTTATTCAGGGAAGGCAAGCTTGTCCGCCTCTCTCTCTCCTTTACTTCTCTTATTCAAGGAGAGTGCGCTTGTTTTTCTCATCTTTATTTAGTATTTTTTTCCTTGACATGTGACGGAAAGGAAGTGGCTCTACGATAAGGGGGGCAGCACTAGACTTTTTTTTTCTTTTTCTTTTTTTTTACAACAAAGGAGGCAGCTCAAGGGCACAAACAAAAAAAACAATAATAAAAAAAGCCCGCTAATCGCTGCTCCCATAAAAGAATCAGAAGAATCAAACACACCAAATCATCTTGTACAGATCTTATTCGAATCATTTAATACCAAGTTCTTATGAAAGTATAATTGAAATATCTTACTAGTTTGCAGATTTTTTTATTTTTTATCAGGAAAAGAAGTTAAAAAAAAGTAGAAACATAAAGGCCCGCTGGCGCTGCTCCTGCAAATACTTGATGGTGTGGCCGAAAGAGGGTAAAAAATCGGGTGGCGAGGTGTCTTGATACTCCCCTCTTGAAAGCGTTTAAGTCATAGGCATGAGGAAATACAGGCAATGGGACGCTATTCCATATAACGATTTTTTTTTTATTTATTTTTTTACAGCAAAGGAGACAGCTCAAGGGCAACAAAAAGAGTGCAGAGAGAGAAAAAAAAGCCCGCTACTCACCGCTCCCACAATAGACATATGTAAAGAGTGGCCAAAAGAGAGGTCAATTTCGGGTGGGATATATTGTCATAGTGAATAAATAATACGTTCTATTCGCGGATCTGTAATGGCCCTCTGAAACTGCCTCATTACACACCACCACACCCGCCTGCATTTCCTCTTCCTTCCCCACTCTGTGATGTTACCCTCTGGCTTAGAAGTAGTAGCTCCTTCGCGGTTACGACAAAGGAGATGGCTCAAAAAAAAAAAAAAAAAAAAAAAAAAAAAGATGCTCGCTACTCACCGCTCCCATAACATCCCTAACTACGAATCTAACAACCAGGGTTCGAATCCCGGCCCGTGCAGTCGGTGTACAAGAACCAAAGGGAGGGAGACCAGCACCGCCTCCACGCGCAGTTAAAGCTTATGCTCTCAAATTTATCTCTTTATATAAGTGTTGGTACAGACACTGCATACCATCACACCTTCCACACAGGTAGCTGGCGCACACCTGTGAACCGGAGGAAGAGGACGTCCCATAACCTCATACTGTCAATACGCTGTCTGCTTGTCTGTTTGTTTCCTTGCCTGCCTTTCAGACTGTCTGTTGATTTGTCTCTCAGTTTGCTTTTGAGAGAGGAGAGTTAAGTCGCATGTTATTTTACTGTCATGAAATGGTGAGGTTGCTGCATGGTGTGTGTGTGTGTGTGTGTGTGTGTGTGTGTGTGTGTGTGTGTGTGTGTGTTGTTGTAAGGAAAAGAGAAGGAGGCTACAGAAGGATGAGAATGATGATGATGAGGAAGAGGAGGAAGATGAGAAAGAGGAGGAGAAGAATGAAGACCAGAAGGAGGAAGCTGAAAAGGAGGAGGGTGAGAAGAATGAAGATGAGAAGGAGGAAGATGAGAAAGAGAAGGATGAGAAGAATGAAGATGAGAAGGAGGAAGATGAGAAGGAGGAGGATGAGCAGAATGAAGATGATGAGTAGAAGGATTTATCGTGAGGACGGGAAGAAAGAACGTAACATCACTGGGACCACATACAAAGGAGGGGCGGGAGGGCATTGTGGGCGTATGGCAAACCCTAACAGACAATACTAACAAAGAACACAGCGACTCTTGCACGTATAGATTACTTCTCATGCATCAGTCTGCGTTGACATGGGAGTTCTCGCGTTCATACAAATGATGAACGCACGATTTTGGGGCAGTACTCTACCCAGTTCGGAATTACGTCACGAAGAAGCCAACTCACCCCCCCCCTCATCAATACAAAAGCTAATAAGTAAACAACCCACGCCTCACCCGGACTCGGGCTGCCCGTGATTGGCTGACGCCGGAGAAAGGTTGAATCTCATTGGTTGTTGCTGGGGGTGGTGTCATGGGCGAGGCTTGGGTCGGTGTACAAGAACCAAAGGGAGGGAGAAGAGCACCACCTCCACGCGCAGTTATAACTTATGCTCTCCACATATGCCCCTCACATCAACTATTTCCGAAGGTCGCAACGGACATTAACCCGTACAGCCCCGCGCTATTTTGAGCTTTTTTTCACCTCAATCCCGAGCCACTATCGAATTTTTTTAAATTGCATAAATCAATTGGAAATGATCTAAAACCAAGGGGAAAAGGTATAATAACACTTGTATCGGCTTATTTTTGCCTCTGTGCTTGATAGTTATGGAGTGCTCTACGGTGTGTCCTCCCGCCCGGCCGCCAACCTCCCTCATCTTGCGCGCACAATAAACTATCAATCAATCAATCAATCAATCTCACACACACACACACACACACACAAACATACACACAACTTACTTTACTTTCATTAACTAAAATAAATAAATAAATAAATAAAACTATCGCCGACATTCCAACACGACATTCACCACATCGTTAACTTTTCCTACAGCCAACAATCACTATTCCCGCTTTCCACCATCACCCTCACCTTCTCTTCGCCTTCTCCACTCTTTAATGCTTCACACATGGCGGCCTTGAGCAGCGTCACAGTCTTCCGCGATGCACAAGAAAATAAGAAAAAGCAAAAAACAAAAATGCGTGGTGACGTGGGCAGAAGCGACGCCTTGCATGCAGAATAGCTGGTCATTTGGTTGAATTTGTTCTCTTCACAAGTTACCCTAGAATTTGAGGTTATTATTTTTTTTCCTTAAGTTTGTAAAGATATATGGCGATACAATGATGCGATTATCTGCATTCCTGATTTCAATTGGTAGTCTATATAATTCTCCTCAGTTTTAACCTTCATTTCTTCCTTTCCTTCCTCCATTTCCTTTCTTTCCATCCCGTCCTTCCTTCATTTCTTCCTTCCTTCCATTCTTCCTTTCCTTCCCTTCCATTCCTTTCCTTCCTTCCGTCCTATCTTAAAAATATCAGTGGCTTATATAACCATTCCATTCAGTAAAAAAAAAACATATATAGCCTATCGTATTTTTGTTGCTTTGTACTAAATGAAAATAATAGTTGGGCCAAAAACTTTAAGGTGAAAGCCACGATTTTTAACTTACTAAAGAATATAAATTGTCTACTGTAGAATGGCTGGTTTTCTCTTAGGTATATGCAATGTGTAGAAAATGAGACAGAACTACACGGTGACTATTCTAATTGTTCATGGCACGTATGATAATTACAATCGAGTTATGCTGCTTTCTTAACGTTGAATAAAGGTATAATTATGTCTGTATCTGTCTATCTGTCGTTTCATTCGTTTTCTTCCACTAATATCCATCCTTTATTTTCTAGCTTTTCCTCTCCGCTAACTTCATTTCTTCCTCTCCACCCTGCTTCTCTTCCTCCCTTCATTCTAACTTCATTTCTTCCTCTACAGCCTGCTTCTCTTCCTCCCCATTCTAACTTCATTTCTTCCTCTACTCCTTGCTTCTCTTCCTTCATTCTAACTTCCTCTCTTCCTCTCCACCCTTCTTTCCAACTCCATGCCTTCCTCCACTCAGTTTCCTTTCCTCCATTCTAATCATTCTTTCATCCCATATCAATAGACAAACAAACAACACACTTACGTCATTCTCCTTTCAATCGTTCATAGAAGCTCCACAATCTCATCGTATCCACCCAAAATGCATTAAAAAACACTCCTACTCACATGAAAAACATAAATGCAAGCAGGAATAAACACGACGGTCATTCTTCAGCGTCACAAAGTTAAGTATGAACAAACCGACGGAAAGCAGCTGCCAGTCAAACCTTTCTCTTATCTCCTACCTCATCCTACGCCTCTGACAATCTTTCACGAGTACATTTGTCACGTCTAATGTTCACCAGACTCCATTGAAGCTTGGGAGGGTATAGGAAGTCACGCAACTCAAGAGAAAACATGAAAATCAGTAAAAAAAAAAACTTCGTGTCCGCACTAGTGAACACGATACTGCCAACCAATCAGCTGCTCGACACACTAAATTTGTACCTCATATTTTGCCTCTTGACATGCTTCTATGGGTATATCTGCCACGTTCAATGTTATTTAGACCTTTTCAAAGCATGGGGTGGTATAAGAGCCACGCAACACGGATGAAACTCACGGAAAAACAGTAAAAAAGCAAAACATTACCGAGACCGAACTGGTAAAACACGGTAGTCTCTCAAAACAGCTGATCGATTCTCCCATTTTTAACCTCATTGTGCTTCTGACATGCTTTCAGGGGTACAGTTGCCACGTCTAATGTTCACCAGACTCTATTGAAGCTTGGGAGGGTACAGAGAGCAACGCAACACAGAGAAAACACATAAAAGACAGTAAAAACACAAAACATTATCGAGACCGAACTGGTAAAACACGGCAGTCTCTCAAAACAGCTGATCGACTCACTCCTATTTCTTAACCTCATATTGTGTTTCTGACATGCTTCCAGGGGTACATTTGCCACGTCTAATGTTCACCAGACTCTACTGAAGCTTGAGATGGCAAAGAAAGTCACTTGGAGCAGATAAAACACATTAAAAACAGTAAAATAACAAAACAATCCCGCCTTCTACCAAACAGCTGATCGTCACACTCCAACATTTCTTACCTCGTTTTATGCTTATGTCTCGCTTTTTAAACTGCATGCCACGTTCACGGTTATCCTGACTTTAGAACCTTGAGATTGCATAGAAAGTCACTTGGAGCAGATAAAGCACATTCAAAACAGTATGACAAAACAATCCCGCCTCCCCGCCCTCTACCAAACAGCTGATCGTCACACTCCCCCATTTCTTACCTTGTTTAATGCTGCTGTCTCGCCTTTTCCGGTTCATTGGCCACGTCCACGGTAATCCAGAGGTCCTTGCAGCTGGGTATGACGTATGAAATCACGAGACAGGAGGAGGAGAAGGATGTGATGGAGGAAAATGAGGAGGAGGTGGAGGGAGGTAGCACACTGGATGATTGAAACTATGGTGGATTGACGGTCACGTCACTCACGGGTGTGTGTGTGTGTGTGTTTTTCACGTCTTTAAAATGCTTCCGTAGTTATTTTAGTTAGTTAGTTCTTTTCAGTTCCTTATTTATAGCTCAGTATATTTTTTTTTAGTCCTCCTCTTCCCTCATTAGCCTTTATATTACTTATTAACCCTCTCTATACATTCAGCAATACTATTCTGATACGTAATTTTATAGTATTTTTTTTAACTAACTTTCAATATTCATCGTTGCCCTAGTACTCGTTTGAGGAGGCATATATTATAGTTAAAATAATATATCCTTTTTTATTTCAACTGATATTATAAAGTTCTACAGCATTTGGTATATTAAATTTAATCTGATTTGCTTGTATGTATTTGCTCGCGCGCGTGTGTGTGTGTGTGTGTGTGTGTGTGTGTGTGTGTGTGTGTGTGTGTGTGTAGGCTATGCGACATTCTTCTATTTTTTATTTCATAAGAACAAAAGAACATAAGAACGTAAGGAGTCTGCAAGAGGCCGGTTGGGCTACACAAGGCAGCTCCTGTAATCCTGACCCCACTGTACCTCATCATCCATGAATTTATCCAGCCACTTCTTGAATGTATCTATGGTATTGGCGCCCATAACATGACTACTAAATCTATTACATTTATCCACCACTCTACGGGTAAACTCATTCTTGCCTGTCTTTGTTGAATCTGTATTTATCTAACTTAAAACCATTGTTACGTGTCCTACCTGTTTTTTTTTTTTTTTTTTACAATCAACCACCTGTCATTACATGAAGCACTAAACATACCCATTCCTACAAATATATATATTTTTTCGATAACTTAGCCGAAAGAGTTTGCTGACCCTCCCAGCATATTATATACACTGGCCACTGAAATACTTTGAAATACTTCCCTCATACTTGCATTTTTTTAACAACAACGGAATGCAAAGAAGTAATACGTCAAACAATATATATATACACAAACCTCTCTCTCTCTCTCTCTCTCTCTCTCTCTCTCTCTCTCTCTCTCTCTCTCTCTCTCTCTCTCGTATTTGCTTCTCATTCTTCTTTATCTTTTCTTATCTAAGAGACAAGAGGAAAAAAGTGTTACGGTATGTTGAAGATAAAATGATCATCCGGTTTCTTCTGAGTTCGGGCACACTGCACCTTCCAGTCCCTCTGTGCTGCTAAAAAGTGCACTAGACGCGTACCGAAAATAGTTTGTACGTCAAGTCTAGCGCAGATAGCAGATCACTCCTACACACGTCATCGCCACGTCACCCTTTCTAGGTAAAACCTTCAAACATTTTTCCTCTTCACAACTTTTCCCTATGCTGATAAAGAGTCGCTGTTTGGGGGTTGTGGCATTGAGGGTTCAAGACTGGATGCCCTTCTGGACGTCCATCTACCAATTATATGCAGCTGTAGTTCGAAAGGGGGCGTGGGTTGTCTGTGGCTTAACCAATAATACACACTTACTGAACAAGGGGGCGGGGCTAGTTTGCCAGGTCACTTTGAACAAATTATAACATCCACCAATCATGCTGCCACGGTCCAAAAGGGGGCGTGGCTTGTCTGTGGATTAACCGATGGCATACACTTAATGGACAACTGGGAGTGGCTAGTTTGCCAAGGCACTTTGAAAAGGGTATTGCATCCACCAGTCACATGCAGCCTTAGTTCAAAAGGAGCGTGGTTTGTCTGTAAATTAACCAATGATGTACACTCAATGAACAAGGGGGAGGGGCTAGTTTGCCAAGTCACTTTGAACAGAGTATAGCATCAGTCAATCACATGCAGCCTTCGTTTGAGTTAGTAACGTTTGCGGATTACCCTGTGATCAATAAAGTGTCGCTCTTGCACGTGGTCCTCTTAGTTCCTCCGGCCCTTGCGCTTTCCCTGCTTACATTTACCCCTGAAGCAGTTCATGCCGATACCCTGAAACTGATGAGGCTCCATGACCGGGGCGCGCATCTCCAACGGATCTAGGCGAGGGACCAGGACAACTTCGGGCACAATTATGGTCTTCTGCCACGTCGGTCCATACCACAGATCACACAGGTATCTACACCCCTTGTCCGCTCTGACCCAGGAGCATTGAATCCCATGCAGCAACACACGTATCAGAGTTAGGGCATAAGGTAACAAGGACACGGTTAGCACTACCAAGAACAGAATCACCTTCATTACAAGGGGTACTCTATCGTTGTCCGGGGATTGCGTGAAGATGTGGTTGATTGTCACAGAATCGTATGTGAGTCTGCTGGGGGTTACGAAGTTACCGTGACAGACTTTGTGCCTTGGTGGGCCGAGAGGGACTGCTCTAGGGTTTGAATGGGTGCTGTAAGAACCATGTAGATTCCTGCTGGCGTGTGGTGGTGGTGACTTCATGGGGCTTAGTGGTGAAAAGGGGCAAGCATCACAGCATGCCTCGTGCCTCCCCTGCTTCCGTCCCTCCTGCTTTCCCGGCCTTTCACCCTTTATATTTTCACATTGATGGGACTTCTCGTTACCACCATCATTCCCTCGAACGCTGCTGGAGACATTGAAACGTTCTGGAGCCGCCGGGTTCTCGGGTGAAGGGGTGATGCGTTCGGTGTTCTGACTTGCATCACCGCACATTCCCTCGCCAAGATCATGCAGCTTGGAGTTGATTTCTACCTGGGTGCCTTTCTCCAATGTGGGGGGCGGAGGATGGTCAGTTTGTGTACCGATTTCCATTAGTGGTTTATCGTGAGGGGGTCGGAAAGAGGCAGAGAGGGTGGTGGTATTCTGTGGGGCATCCTCGGGGGTGTGGCAGGGGGTCGTCTCAAGCGTGGCAGGCAGTTGCATACCACTTTCTGTCTGAGTGTCTTTCTCCAATGTGACGGGCGGAGGGAAGTCAGTTTGTGTGCCGATTTCCAGTAGGGGTTTATCGTGAGGGGGTCGTGGGTCATCCTCGGCAGGCAGCTGCGTATCTTCTGCTTGTGTTTTATCTCTGTTTAGGAGTGGGTCGAAGAGGGCGCGGATATCCTGTAGGGCCTTATCTGGGGTGTGAGTTGCTCCAGCGAGTGCCGCGGCTTCGTTCACCACATCACAGAGACGATTTTCAAGTTGTTTCATGCGGGAAAGGAACTGCTCGAGGGTGAGGGCCGGGAGAAGCTGGTGGCACAGGTCATTCCTCAAGTACACCAACTGGCGGATCTCGAACATGAGCTTCCCACACTTGTCCTTCCCGTACCTCTCCGCTATAACCTTCTCGAGTATCTTCCGCGTCACCTTGAGGTCTAGAAAGGTCTTCTCTCTTGGACTGCCGATGAGGACGTCCAGCATGCATCCTTCGTCTAGGAGTTCCATGTACACGTTGATCCGTCCCATCAGATTGCAGTAGTCCTTGAGGGAGGTGTGGCCGTTCCCGGAGTCAGGTAAAGATGAGTAGACCTCCAAGAAGGCCTCCTGCACCACTCTCGCCACCACCTGCGTCGCCGCCCACAGGAAGGTGATGGCTCGTTGCTGCCTCGGGCCCCATCGTTCGATGTCAAGCCCCCCCTCTGATAGCATGTTGTGTGTGTGTGTGTGTGTGTGTGTGTGTGTGTGTGTGGTAAAAAACGCAGTATATCGTGAGTGTTATGTGCTGACTGTTTATGCTAATAGATGTGTGTGTGTGTGTGTGTGTGTGTGTGGGTGGGTGTGTGGGTGGGTGTGATAGAAGGATAATGAAAAGAAGGAATGCGCTAATGTGTGTGTGTGTGTGTGTGTGTGTGTGTGTGTGTGTGTGTGTGTGTGTGTGTGGAGGGAGGGGGGGGGGGGCAGGAGATGGCGGGTAACACAGAAGTTCCGGTTTCAGGAGAAGGCAGCACACAACTTGTCATGGAAGAGAGAGAGAAAAAAAATATAGTTAATTGAAGAAGAACAAAAAACAACGTAGATAGTTTGTGTATTGTCAGGCAAGGCGAGACAGGAAGTGTGACTATCAAAAGGATTCTATATATACACTCATACATCAACAGACAAAGCACCACCACCACCACCACCTCCACCAACATCACCACCGCCACCATCTTTATGTTAACGTCTTCACCACCATCAGCACCATCATCACCAACATCTCATACTCTTCACTAACACCACCACCACCAACATCACCACCACCACTATCTTTGTTAGCGTCTTCACCAACATCATCACCATCATCACCAGCTCTTCACTAACACCAACATCAACACCTCTTGTCACGGTCACCATACCATCACCATCATCATCTTCAGTAATGCCACTAACACCACTAACCACTAACACCAACATCACCTCTTGTCACCATCAGCACCAATACCACTATCACCATCTTCATTAACGCTGACACCACATTTACCACCATCACCATCATTTTCCCTTTCATCACCACCGCCACCACCACCACTACCAAGTTCACCATCACCACCACTGCTATACCGCTGTCATCACCACCAGCACCACCATACAGTACCTTATTTTACACTTAAAAACCACCATCACCACCAGTCACCATCACCACCGCAGTCATCATCACCATCACCACCACCGTCACCATCATCACCATCACCACAACAGTCATCATCATCACCATCACCACCACCGTCACCATCATCACCATCACCACCACCGTCACCATCATCACCATCACCACCACCAATCCATAAAAAAGCTGTAAACACAAAAATCCCATTCATCATCTTTGACCTCCTCCTCCTCCTCTTCTTTCTCCTCTTTTTTTTCTTCCTTAGACATGCCGTCAAATCACACACACACACACACACACACACACACTGAAAATCCCTAAAAACAGCAAAACTAGGGTAGAACAGGATAAAGGAAAGGATACGAAAGGATTCACAAGGATAGTAGGTGATGGAGGAGGCAGTGGAGGTGGAGTTAGTTCACAAATACACCTGACTGCCAAACACACCTGGTTGGGAATCTCTTACCTGCATGTGGAGCAGAATGTGGAGGTGGAGGTGTGGGGTGGATGGAGACATGTGTAGCCAGGGGAACAAGAGAACACACTGCCTGCTGGACCTCTAGCGTCACACACACTATGTACCTCCTCCTTTATCTCCACACACACACACACACACACACACAACTTCTCCGTTTTACCCCTCTCACAACTCCCCCCCCACCTCTCTCCCTCCCAGTTCCCTCCCCCACCCACATTGTTATTATTCTACGCTTCTCCACACCCACCCTCCTCCCTCCGTCACCCCGAGTATGCTACCTGTTCCAAACCCGTCCTAGCCCCAATGCAACACCGCTCTTACCCGTCCCATATCTGTCTCGCCCTGGTTAATCGATTACCTGGATATGTATCGTGTTCAGGTGTGCTTAGATATGGTGGTGGTGCAGTATGCTGTGAGAGAGTAAAGGGAAATTAGTGGTACGGTGGAACGGATATAGTTAGAAAGTGATGATAGAGGAAGGATTAGATTCGTATGCCACGCCTGTGTTTTGAGTCCTGGCTGGGTGTGCTCAACCTGTCTTTCTTTGGCCTATTGGTAAAGAAAGATAATGTTTGTAACAATATGGAGGAGGAGGAGGAGGAGGGAGGTGATGCAAGGGAGGGAAGGGGAAAACAGAATTGCCGAAGTGGTAACAAGAACGAGAGGAGGAGGAGGAGGAGGAGGAGGAAGAAGAAGGGAAGGAGAGGGTGGAGCAAGAGGAGGAGGAGGAGGAAGAAGAAGGGAAGGAGAGGGTGGAGCAAGAGGAGGAGGAGGAGGAGGAGGAAGGGAAGGAGAGGGTGGAGCAAGAGGAGGAGGAGGAGGAGGAGGAGGGAAGTGATGCAACGGAGGAAAAGGGGAAAAACCAAGGATTGTCGAGGTAGTAACTAGAATGAGTGCAGGAGGAGGAGAAGGAGGAGGAGGAAGAAGGGAAGGAGAGGGTGGAGTAAGAGGAGGAAGAGGGAGAGGAAGGAGAGCGAGAGGGAGGGGGAAGGTGGAGTAAGAGATGGCGTGTTGGGAGTGGCAGAGGAAGAACAAGGGAGGACAGGGAAGGAAGGGAGGGGGGAGAGAGGGAGGCTCAATGCAATGAGGGGAGAGGGGCAAGGGGGAGTATGTGTGGAGGGGGGGGGGGGTGACACGGAGTAATACTGGTAAGAAGAGGGAGAATGTAATGGGGTGTGAGGAATGTATCTGAGAGAGAGAGAGAGAGAGAGAGAGAGAGAGAGAGAGAGAGAGAGAGAGAGAGAGAGAGAGAGAGAGAGAGAGAGAGAGAGAGAGAGAGAGAGAGAGCGCATAATGATGATTCACACACCGTCACAAGAATACTAACTGGGTTACAAAAGCTGAACACACACACACACTTTGCATTTATTCAGACCATTTATTCTTATTTATCTATATATCTAATAGTCTTTTTCTCGAATTTATTATTTTGGGACTACTAAAAGATCACCAGGCTACCGATAATAATAATAATAATAATAATAATAATAATAATGACAAAACCCGAAGGATAATCATATAGAAGAAAACATACGACACATCAGCATTCATTTATTATCATTATTATTATTATTATTATTACTATTATTATTATTATTATTATTATTATTTGCGTCACTTTTACATCAAGAACACTTATTCTTTTTTTCTTTACATCACACATTTGACATCACAGCAGATTGACGGACGAGAGAGAGAGAGAGAGAGAGAGAGAGAGAGAGAGAGAGAGAGAGAGAGAGAGATGCTTATTTTATACGGTAGGAGATTTTCCGTGTGTGTGTGTGTGTGTGTGTGTGTGTGTGTGTGTGTGTGTTTTATCTGATGCGTAAATAATACATCATGGCGGACGTTCGTTTATTTATTTTTTTCCTTTTTTAGTTCTGTTTTTTTCTTCTTGGGTTTGTCCTCCTTTACATAATAAAGAAATGAATAAGAAAGGAAGAAGGAATGAAAGGAAAACAGGAAAAAAGGAAAGAAGGGAAGAAGAAAGAAGAGAAGGAAAAAAGGAAATAAAGAGGAAAGAAGGAAAAGAAAGAAAGAAAAAAAACAGGAAATGAGAAGGTAGGAAGGAAGAAAAGGGGAAAAGAAAGCGAGTCGAATGAAGGAAGAAAGTACGGAAGAAAGGCGGGAAAAAGAAGAAGAAGATCAAGAAGAACAAGAACAGGAGGAAGAAGAAGAACAAAAGAACAAGAACAAGATCAAGAAAAAGAAAAAGAAGAAGAAAGGGAAAAGCCACCACTACTATATACCAATGCTTACACGACCCCAGGAATGACAACAACAACAAACCCTGCTTCCACTGTTCACCTCCTAGCCTCCGCCTTCGCAACGGAACACAAAAAAATGCCACAACACAATATTATTCCAGACATTCCTACGTTATCGACACTTCCACAAAGCACAGAACAGCGAACCATAAAGCATAAACAACTAGACTACGGACTAATTCACAAACACAACAGTACAACATAATACTGCGTAGAACATGAGCATAGAAGGAAATAAGCAATGCCAATTAATTGTATCAGATGAACAGATGATATGAAGACACGAGAGAGAGAGAGAGAGAGAGAGAGAGAGAGAGAGAGAGAGAGAGAGAGAGAGAGAGAGAGAGAGAGAGAGAGAGAGAGAGAGGGGGGGGAGAAAAAAAGATGGATAACAGTAAAAAAAATTATCGAGCTTTCCGAGAACACATTCAAGCATACCTTTTTTTTAAGAAGCTCTTGAGAGGGAGAGAGGAAGGGAGGGAGGAAAGGAAGGGAGGAAGCGAGGGAGGGAGACTGATAGTAAAGGTGGATTTTCCCCTCCGTCAAGGACCAGTGATAACGGTGTAGTAGTAGTAGTATTAGTAATAGTAGTAGTAGTAGTAGTAGTAATAATAGTAGTAGTAGTAGTAGTAGTAGTAGTAGTAGTAGTAGTTGTTGTTGTAGATAAACCTGCATTGGCGTATAGTTCTGCTGTTTCTGAAAGCTGATCATTTATGTAACGTTGTGGAACTGTTCTGAGGCACATAACATTTTCTCACTAAAGAAGAGAACAAGAAAAAGAACAAAAACAAGAACTAGAAGAACAAGAACACGAACAAGAAGAACAAGAACTAATAAAAGAAAAAGAAGATAAAAAATAGGAACCCTACATAGAGAGAAATAGGAGGAAGAGGAGGAGGAAGAGGAGTTCGCAATGAAAAACTTAGATGTGGTTCCGTACAGTTCCAAAAATATATTAAATCAAAATTAAACTGGCTATATTAAGTGGCAGCAAAAGTATTATAGAGGTCATGGCAGAGAGAGAGAGAGAGAGAGAGAGAGAGAGAGAGAGAGAGAGAGATGAACTTCGAACTTTTGCCTCAGCAGGATACGGAGTGCACCAGAAAGAGGAAATGGAAGAAGAAGAAGAAGAAGAAGAAGAAGAAGAAGAAGAAGAGGAGGAGGAAATAGAAGAAGAAAAAGAAGAAAAGGAAAAGGAAGAGGAGGAGGAGGAGGAGAAGACATTTGTATACAGCAGTGGACTGGTAATGGCTGAGGATGGTGCAGTATACCCTTTCAAACTTCCGTCCTCTACATTGACTTCTGCTCGCTAGAAAATACGTTCATACAGAAACCATGCTAAATTTAACGTATACATTTAAGTTTAAGTTTAGTTAAGGTATAATAAGGGGCATGCACTATAGCTGCGCGTTGCGTCGGTGCTCATCTCCTTCACACTGGCCATTGAGTCTTTGTATGTATAGTTATGTATATGTGTGCGTGTGTGTGTATGTGTGCGTATATCATTCGGATACTTATACATTTTTTGCACTTGTTAAAGGTTAGGTTAAGTTAGGTTAGGTTAGGTTAGATATTAATAACTACCTATACCAAAGGCTAGGTAAGTTAGGTTAGGTTAGGCTAGGAGCAAAGGTTAGGTTAAGTTAGGCTAGGTTAGATATTAATAACCACGTATAGCTCCTTAAGTTAATGGTAAGCACTTAATAAACAAAAACAAAACGATAACTGTAATGCAAAAAGCGGTACAAGACTTTCTGACAAGCTGACCCTCTCGTCCCTATGAAAATTGAGCCACAAACACAGTATCACACGAAGCACAGTTTTAATATACGTGTCTTCTACTCAGTCTGTGTGTTCTATAAAGCATCTGTGTTTGCCCCTTACACACACACACACACACACACACACACACACACACACACACACACACCTTTACCCTTCTATTCCTCTCTTATCTTATTGCAATTCTTTCTATTCTCATTTATTATTTTTTTTATTGCTTGCATTCTTTTTTCCCTCGTTTTTCCTCTTGTTTGTCTCTTGTATTCCTCATTCTACTCTATTTATCTGTCATCTCTTGAATTTCTTACTCTCTCTCCTTTTCTCTGTTGTCTCATATATTCGTTTATCTTTATCCCTTTTCCTCTCTTTCCTTCTTTCATTTCTTGCATACCCTTAACTCTACTTCTACTTCATCTTTCAATCTATTAATTCCCTCCATTCCTCTAACCCGAGCAAGATTCATACCCATTTCCCTTTACTTTTCCCCTCAAACACACGTTCATTCCTATAGTATACTCCTTTCCACCTCCCCACCTCTCTCTCCTCTCATCCCTAAGCCCTCCCCAGCCCTCCACCTCACTCCACAGCCTCAGGGATCTCCACATCGTCCACCACCAGGCCGTGAATGAGCCCCTCTCGCCTGTTTCCACTACTGACGGCGCGAATGTAGGCGGGATGGCCACTCAGGTCGAAGTGCGTCTCGGTCCCGTCTTCCACGAACTCGCCCTGTTGGAGGAAGCGAGTGTGAGGGTGGTGTAAGAGGAGGGGTGTCTCTCTCTCTCTCTCTCTCTCTCTCTCTCTCTCTCTCTCTCCACCCTTCCCAGATTCTTATCTTAACCCTCTCTCATTCTGTCGGCCTCTCTGTACTACTACTACTACTATTACTACTACTACTACTACTATTACTACCCCATCTTGTCTCTTGTATTCGCCTATTTCTACTCTATTACTACTTTCTCTGTTATCACTTGTATTCCTCTTCCTCTTTTTTTTCTCATCCCTTTCCCTTAATCAGAAACTCAACCCAATACTTCCTTCACCATCCCTCTTCTTCCCCTCCTCCTCCTTCTACTACTACAACTACTTCCCCATCTTTCCCCTTCACGCCCTTCCTCTCAATCCCCAACCCAACACTGCCTTCACAAACCCCTCTCCCTTTCCTCCTCCTCTTCTTGCTCCGTCTCCTTCGTCGCCTTCCCTAAAGCATCGTCGTAAAAAGAAATATGTCACACACTTCACAGGATCATACTAATCATATCAATACTCACGGCCGTATCTAGCTTGGTCCCGTTCACCCAAACGTCCAGGGTGTCCTTCTCCAGCACCACGCGAGTGTAGGCGCCGTCTAAGGGGAACAGCCACGTCTTCAGGATCTTGCTCTGGTTCTCCGTAAACTTCTTGTAGCTTTTGCCGTTTACCTGTTCAGAGAGTGAGGGAGAAAGGGTTAATAAATAGATAGATAGATAGAAAGATAGACAAATGAATAGATAGATAGTAGGCTACACCTTTTTAGAGCGAGAGAAAGTTGAAATATAGACAAATAGATAGATGTGAAGATAGATAAGTAGAGAGAGAGAGAGAGAGAGAGAGGATGGGTTTGTTTGTTTTTTGGGAGATGGTGATAATGGTGGTGTTGAAGGAGTGGTGTTGAAAAAGATTATGTAGAGAGGGAGGTGGGGTCTTGTTATGGTGGTAGTGGTGGTGATGATGGTGAGGAAGGGGAGAACGCGTAAATAAGAGTACCGTACTATGTGAGGATGTAGAAGTGGTGTTGATGGTGTTGAGTGTGGTGGTGGTGGTGATAGGAGAGGAATGTTAATGAGTGTTGCTGAAGGAGAAGGAAGAGGAGGAGGAGTAGGAAGGGGAAGAGGAGGAGGAGGTGGAGGAGAAGGAGGAAGTGGTGATGGTGGTGGTGGTGGTGGTGATGGTGGTGCATGTATAACCACCAAGGGGAAGTGAGGGTAAGCCGATACAAGATGAGGGGAAGCAGAGGAAGAGGAGGAGGAGGTGGAGGAGGAGGAAGGGTAGTGGTGGTGGAAGTGGTGGTGGTGGTGGTGGTGGAGATGATGAAAGGTTTTAGGTTGGTATTATAAGTCACTTTCGCTTTTCACATCAGCATTTATAAAGGTCAAAGTGGGGGTCAATCGGGTTCTAAGGAGTGTTTCTACAGGTTCATGGTACAGAGGAAGGGTCACGCTATTACCAGGGTCATAGAACTACTGGAAATCCCCACAACTCCTACGAAAGCCTTGTCAAATATGTGTTCTTGGGCGACGATTCATAGTACAGAAGAAGGGCCAAACTACCACCAGGGCCATTAAACTACTCCTGGAAATGCCCAAAACTCCTACGAAAGCCTTGTCAAATATGTGTTCTTGGGCGACGATTCATAGTACAGAAGAAGGGCCAAACTACCACCAGGGCCATAAAACTACTCCTGGAAATCCCCACAACTCCTACGAAAGCCTTGTCAAATATGTGAACTTGGGCGACGAAATGTAAAAGGGCCGTATTTTTAAACATTTCCCCGTCCAAGTACACACATTTGACAAGGCCTTCGTAGGAGCTTTGGGCATTTCCAGGGGTAGTTTTATGACCCTGGTGATAGTTTGACCCTTTTCCTTTACCGTGAACCTAAAGAAACACTCATTAGAACCCGACTGACCCCCTCTTTGACCTTTATAAATAGTTGATGTGAGAACCCAAATTGTCTTATAATACCGACCTCAGGGAAGGTATGACCGGTGGAGGAGGAGGAGGAAGAGGAAGAGGAGGAACAACATTGCTTCACTTAATAATTTCCTTCACATCCATTTTTGTAACCTAACTCATTGATCTCATTCACCTCATTCATGTAAAAAAAAAAACTAAATATATACGTAAATAAATAAATGAATGAATAGATAAATAAAAAGAAACTAAAATCAAACAAATAAAATGAAATAAAGAAAATGAAAGAAAGAAAAAGAAAAGTGGGTAAATGAAGGAATAAGTGTAAATAAAGAAAGTAAGAAAGAGAAAGAAAAAAAAGATTGATTAACTAACTTTAGACGCAAGCAATCTCCCTTCATTTCCCTTCTATGTTGCCTCCCTCGCACGCACTTCCGCCCTTTCTCTCTCTCTCTCTCTCTCTCTCTCTCTCTCTCTCTCTCTTCCACGACAACCTCCCTTTCATTCCTCTCTTTTTCCTTTAATCCACTTTTATCTGCCCCCTTTGTATGTGTTTCCTTTCTTTCTTTAATTTCTTCCTCTTTTCTTTCGTCTTTCACTCCTTACTTTATTTCTTCCCCCTTCATTAAAACAGATTTCACATATTCGTACATAGCCTAATATTTCCTCAGCGTTTTATCTCGCTCTTCCTTTCTTATAAACTTTCTTGCAATAATACTTTCTACTCAAACTTACTGTCTTCGTTTCTTACTCCTAGCATTCATAGCTATATATTTTTTTCTCTCTCTCTCTCTCTCTCTCTCTCTCTCTCTCTCTCTCTCTCTCTCTCTCTCTCTCTCTCTTTCTCACATATAACAGTTTCACCCACCATTCTCTCTTTCTCTCACTTTCAACCTCTCTCTTTAATTTCCTTTCACTATGTCCTTCCCTCCTTCTCTCCTTGTCCCTATTTTCTTTCTCTCTTTTCCATTATAACTTCCTCCCTCGAAGTCCGTCCATGCTCTCTGTCTCTTCCTCTCCCTATCCTCTCTCCTTCTCTCTTAACTTCCTCCGTGCTCCTGTCTCTGTCCCTCTTTCCCTCTCCGATATACCATCACCCTTGAACTCCATCACTACCCAACTCCACACACCTCCATCCTAACTCAACCCCACTCAACCCAACCAAACACAACGCCATTCCAACACAACACAAGGCAACACAAACTCACCTCGAGGGAGTATTCGTACGAGAAGCCTCCCACGGGCTCGATCTTGATGACACACTTGGTATTGCCGATGTTGAAGACCTCCGAGCCAACCAACTTGAACATCCAGTCGTGGCGCACCTTCTCCTAGATGAAAGAACGAAGGAAACACTAAGAAACAGGAGGAGGTATAGAGAAGGAAAGTATATAAAAAAGGAAGAAGATACAGGCAAGGAGAGAGAGAGAAGGAGAAAGGGAAGAAAAATAGTGGAAAGGGATGAAATGAAGAGGCTGAAAGTGAGAGAATGAGTGACTGGAGGAATAGTTACGGGTGTTAGGTGAGAGAGAAGGTATGAAGATAATAATAATGTAAAAAGAAGGAGGATTGGAAAGATGGATAATGGGTGAAATGGAGAGCGAAAAAGATATAAAGAAAGAAAGTATATAAAGATGGTAAAAAGTATTATAAAGAAGGATTAGAAAGATGTGCAGAATGGAAAGGAAAAAGGAATGAAGAATAAAGAAAGAAGGTATGCAGATGGTAAAAAAGAAGTTACAAAAAAGGATTGAGAAGGTGAATAGATAAGGAAAGAGGTATAAAGATGAAAGGGATAAAGAAGAAAGTATATCAGATCGTATAAAGAAGTATAAAGAAGAAAAACTGGAAAAATGGATTATGGGTAGAATGGAAGCTTCGTGTGATAATTTATGGATAGGCTATTAATTAAACTTCGATCGTTAGCTTAGTGAGTGATAAAGTAATTTTGATTTTTTTTTATAGTAAAGGAGGCAGCACAAGGGCATAATAAAGAATAAACAAAGAAATAGGTTAGTTGGTTGTGTGATTTGCTAATTCATTGATTGGTTAATTGATTGATTGATTGTGATTGTTTATATAAGTGACTGTTAAGAGGCTATAAGGAGCTAGGCTATCTACTAAAGGTGCCTCTCTCTCTCTCTCTCTCTCTCACCTGGCCGTCGATCCACAGTACTCGCCTTCCCGTGGTCGTCCCGTGTTCGAATCCCACTTTGTGCAGGCCATCACTCAGGGGCACCTCCCACATGGCCACCAGGTCGCCGCCCAACCCCATCTGGCGGCGAAAAGAGGCGTTAGTAGTTAGACAGTGAAGAGTATAAGGACTTGAAGAGAACGAGAGAATGAGGGATGGGAACAAGAATTTGGATGAGAAAGGAGATGGCTTGATAGATGAGAGTAAAAAGGTTGGTGGATTAGAGTAGTGTAAGACTTAGTGATAGAAGAGGGAGAAAATTTTTGACTATATACACGAGAATACAAAGAAAGTTGGTGAAAATGATGATTTTAGTGTGAGAGATAAGAGAATGGGAAGGGAGATGGATTGAAGAAGTATAAAAAATAAACCGTATAGAAAAGGTAGACTTGAAGAGAACGAGAGGATTATGAATAGGAACAAGAGTTTGGATGAGAAAGGAGATGGCTTGACGTAACGTGTAATATAGATGGAAGAGAGTAAAAAGGTAGATGGATTAAGATAAAACTATATACACGAGAATACAAAGAGAGTTGCTTAGAATGATGATGACAGTGTGAGAGAATAGAGAATGGGAAGGGAGATGGATTGAAGTAGTGTAAAAAAAAATTAGATAAAAAAGGAAGAAAGAGTAGTGTAAGCCTTAGTGATAGAAGAGGGAGAAAAACTTAGACTATATACACGAGAATACAAAGAGAGTTGGTGAGAATAATGATGACAGTGTAAGAGAATAGAGAATGGGAAGGGAGGTGGATTGAAGTAGTATAAAAAGAAACCATATAGAAAAGGTAAAAAAAGGAAAGACTATATACACGAGGATACAAAATAAAGGAGTAGATTAGCATGATGATAATTAGAATGAGGGAATAGAGATGGAAAGATATATTGATTGAAGTAGCATAACATTTAGATATGGAAGATGAAGAAAAAAGAAGATATTCATACACGAAGATACAAAATAAAAAAGAAAAGTAGATTAGCATGATTATGATAAGAACAAGAGTAAGAACATCGAAGATAGAGTAATAGCTTGAAATAGTGTAAAATATAGATAGAAGAGAAAGAAAAAAAAAGGGAAGATTAAAAATACACGGAGATACAAAAATAAGTAGATTAGTATGATAAGAGTGAAAGAATAGAAAAAGGGAAGATGAATGGATTAAAATAAAGTACAACAGAGATAGAAAATGATGAAAAGGAGAAATTAAATACACGGAGATACAGAGTTAATTAGAATGATGATGATAATGATAACGATGATAGAGAGACTAGAATCATTATTGGGATGGTGATAGGGGTAGTGCAGATGGCGATGCAGGTGGAGGTGGAGGTGGTGGTGGATCGAAGAGGTGGTGGAGGACGCTAAAATATCACATACGATTAAGTAGTTTCAGCCAGTGACCCTTGTGTGTGTGTGTGTGTGTGTGTGTGTGTGTGTGTGTGTAGTTCATCGATCCTTCTCTGCTCGCGTTCAAGCATTCAAGGACGACTGTTAGCACGATCTGAAGCGATTCGTGGTTTATTAATGCTTTTTTTTTCAGGTATGAATGTTCCTTTGTTCTATCCCTGGACTTTTAAATTGCTTTGTGTTTCTTTCTTTCTTTTTAGATAGTGAGGAAAGAGGACAGGCATACATAAAGACAGACAGATAGACAGACAGAGAGACAGACAGACAGAGAAACAGACAGAACAAGTGAAGAAACAAACAGGAAGGGGAAATACGAATACAAATAAAGACAAATAGAAGAAACAGACAGACAGATAGATATAATTACAGACACAAACTTAGACAGACAGAAATATAGATAGATAGACATACAGACAGACAGAACAAGTGAATGAAGAAAATAATAAATAGGTGGAATACGAACGGAAATAAAACAAATAGAAACAGACATACACATAGGCTATACAGACATACTGACTTACGCACAGAAAGACAGACATAGAGAACAAGTGAAAAATGGAACAAATAAGAGAAATACGAATAAGATAACAGAAGAAAAGATACGAGGAAGGATAGAGAAGAAGAAAAAAGTATTAGCGAGAAACAAAGACAGATAAAAAAACGAAGAATTAAGGGAAAAAATCGTATCCCGTTGGACTAGAAAATTGCGAAGAAAGCACTTCACCTCACACACACACACACACACACACACACACACACAAAGGCATTCAATAACAAGAATTTTCCGATAGTAATGGACTGCATATATTGATTACCTACCAACCTTGATACATGCGCTCTCTCTCTCTCTCTCTCTCTCTCTCTCTCTCTCTCTCTCTCTACGATAAAAAAATAAAAAAAAAGTCAAGAGGGTTCAGTCATGTTCTCCAAAGATTCATACTCGTTTTTTCTCCTCCATTTTGCATTAAATTCACATGTTCGCGTGTTGGCAATGTGTGTGTGTGTGTGTGTGTGTGTGAGAGAGAGAGAGAGAGAGAGAGAGAGAGAGAGAGAGAGAGAGAGAGAGAGAGAGATTAATCATCCCTCCTGGCTTTCCTCGAATCTCCCCCACCTCTCTCTCTCTCTCTCTCTCTCTCTCTCTCTCTCTCTCTCTCTCAGATTAACTATTTTTTTCTTTTTTTCTGAGGAGGTGAAAGTAAGGAGAGTAACAAAGGATAGTAGAGAGAGAGAGAGAGAGAGAGAGAGAGAGAGAGAGAGAGAGAGAGAGAGAGAGAGAGAGAGAGAGAGAGAGAGAGAGAACCACCCTTATACACAAAGCAAAATCCAAATCAATAAATACACACACACACACACACACACACACACACACACACACACACACACACACACACACACACACACACACACTACCCCTCCCCCCACCACCACCACACAGTATAACAATCACAACACCACACTTATCACCTTTTTTGCAGTATCGTGATGTGAAAAGTCGAGGTTGTCAGCTGGTCAGTCAGTCAGCCCGTAAATCAGGCACGCAGGTGAAGGGACAGGTGAGTTGCAGGTAGCCCGGCGGATGACCTACTGAACCGCCAAACTCAGCCACACTCCTGACCCACTGGTGATGACGTAGACGTATTGATGACGATGACCACGTGTAGTATTGCCACTGAAGAGGAATAAACACGGATGCTATAGAGGTTCAGGTATCACTGGTAAACCTCTAAAACTATCACGTATTGTTGTGCAGATGTATAACAATGGTGACGATGACCACGGACACTATATACCACTGGAGAGGAATAAAAACGGATGCTATAGAGTTTCTGTTTTAATTATATAGGCCTCTAAATTTATCACTTATTGTTCTATAGACGTATTGATAATGATGACGATGACCACTGGAGATAAATAAACAGCTCTAGTTTCAAATTTCACTGTTGAACTTCTAATACTATTACTTATTGTTATATAGGCGTATTAATGGATGTGATCTCTTAGTACTAGCAACCGTGGATTAAGAAAGTGTGTTGAGTTCCCATAACACAGATTGAAACGCCTTTAAACTAACGCCTCTTCAGTATTGAGTTGGCATATCAGTCTTTTCTCTTTTCTCGAAGTCAGACACAATAACTCACAGTAATGAAAGAGAAAGAGTTAATGCAAGAGAGACAGCTATGGTATTTTCAGTTCAACTCTGAGTTAGTACTTCAATCTTTTCCCTTTTCATGTAGTCAGGCACAATAACTCTCACTAAAAGGAAGAAAGAGAAACAGAAAAGCTATCACCAAGGAAATTCTGTGTTAGGAATTCAATCTTTTCACTCCCGACCTCGTAACCAAGCACAACAAACCACACCATTGAAAAATAAAAGGTAGAAGGGATTACGTGAGCTTATATTCTGCTAATACTTCCTTCAGTCTTCTCTAATTTCACCTCGTAGGTAAATAAAGCAAGTCACCAATTATTTTCTGCGTTAGGAATTCAATCTTTTCACTCCCGACCTCGTAACCAAGCACATTAAATCCCATCTAGGAGAAAAAAAGAGATTACACAAGCATATAATCCGTTAACACTTCTTTCAATCTTTTATAGTTTCACCTCGTAAGTAAATAAAGCAAGTCACCAATTATTTTCTGCGTTAGGAATTCAATCTTTTCACTCCCGACCTCGTAACCAAGCACATTAAATCCCATCTAGGAGAAAAAAGAGATTACACAAACATATATCCGTTAACAATTCTTTCAATCTTTTATAGTTTCACCTCGTAAGTAAATAAAGCAAGTCACCAATTGTTTTCTGCGTTAGGAATTCAATCTTTTCACTCCCGACCTCGTAACCAAGCACGTTAAATCCCATCTAGGAGAAAAAAAGAGATTACACAAGCATATAATCCGTTAACACTTCTTTCAGTCCTCTCTATTTTCACCTCGTAAGTCAGTAAAGCAACTCCTCAATTATATACACGTTAGGACTTCAGTTTTCTCACTTTCGGCCTCGTAACTAAGCACAACAAATCACATCATAGGAAAAAAAAAAGAGGTATTACACAAGCTTATGATCCGTTAACACTTCTTTCAGTCCTCTATTTTCACCTAACTAGATAAACCAACTCACACTAACAACAGAAGAAAGAGAAACAGACAGACAAACAGAGACAGACAGGTAGATGTTCGTCCCGTTACGCTGTGTCTCTGCGTCTCGTCTGTCTGTTTGTGTTTGTGTGTGAGCGTGTGTGTGTGTGTGCGTCTGTGTTTGTTTTTCGCAACGTGGCTGTGCGGGTGGTGGTCGGTTTGTTGGTGTTTTTCAGCTCCGGTTGCCGTGGTGACGAGAGACCGCGGAGGTATAGAAAATTCATGAACGGATAGCTAACCATGTGATTGGGGGGAGGAGGAGGAGGAGGGAAATGGAAGAAGGGGAGCGAAGGGAAGTACAGGTGTAAAATATTAGGTAACGTTTATAATTTATTTGCTCTAGTGGTTTATATGATGTTGCTTTTAAATAGTGGACTGTTTTTACGAACTTGAAGCAGGTGAAGGAAGGGAGAGGAGTTGGGATGAGGGATAGAGGAAAGGGGGATGGGATGGAGTGGATGGAGGTGGAGAGATGGGATGCGGGAAGGAAGGAAGATGGAAAGAAGGGATGAGGTGAAGGAGATAAAGGTGGAGAGATGTAATGGAGGAAATAGGGAAGGGGAGAGATGGGGTGGAGTGAAAAATGAGGTCGACGGAGGTGGAGAGATGGGATGCGGGGAGGAAAGAAGATGGAAAGAAGGGATGAGGTGAAGGAGATAAAGGTGGAGAGATGTAATGGAGGAAATAGGGAAGGGGATAGATGGGGTGGAGGGAAGAATGGGGTGGAGAATGAATAATGGGAGGGGGAACAGAAGAAAACCGGAGGAAGAATGGGAAGGAGTTGAGAAATAAAAAGAACATCATTACATTTATTATATTTTGAGAACTTATACTTTCTCTGAACGTATTCCATTCATTTAATCATAAGTTTTTGCTGTGTAGATGTTAGTCCTTATAGTGGTGGTGGTGGTGGTGGTGGTAGTGGTGGTGGTGGTAGTGGTGGGGGTGGTTGTGAGATTGAATGATAAATAGGTGGCATTGATGATGTTGATGGGAGTGGTGATGGGAGTGACGATAGGTGTGTGTGTGTGTGTGTGTGTGTGTGTGTGTGTGTGTGTATATTGATAAGTATTGCGTAATCCCTAGCCGATCTATTATTTATAAGGGTAAGGAAAGAAAGGGGTGTTTGTTGTGGTAGTGATTGGTGGTGGTGATTGTGGTGGTGATGGTGGTGATGGGTAGTGAAAGAAAGAATGAATTTAGTGCTGTATATATTTTTGAGGGGGACTTGTATAATTATGGCAGTTGCAGTAATAGCAATGGAACAAGAACCACCCATTAATTAAAGAAAAAGAACGGGTGTAGTATGTTTTTTTTGGGGGGTGGGGTGGAGTGGTGAGGAGGAGGTATTGTTGTTGTATATGAGACAGGAAAATATATTAGAGATCCTTTTTTTTTTTTTTTTTTACTGCAAAGGAGATAGTTCAAGGGCGTAAACAAAAGTAAAACAATAATGAAAAAAAAGCCCGCTACTTACTTCTGAATAGAGTACAGAGGAGTGGCCAAAAAGAGAGATCAAGTTCGAGATCCTTATGATCCTTATGATCCCCACACAATTTTACCTCCATCGTTCTACTCAAACCATACCTAACTTAACCCTAACCTTACCTAACCTAATATAACGTAAGCTAACTAACCTGTTCAAGGGTCTCCCAGAATAGCGTGCGGCCCACCCCAGCAGCCCGACACCGCCACCCACTGGTTTTCAAACTATTTAGTATGACGGCACACTAAGAAACAACTAATATTTTGGCGGCACACCTGCCCTTTGATATATATATATATATATATATATATATATATATATATATATATATATATATATATATATATATATATATATATATATATATATATATATTTAAACTTAGCAGTACCTTTTAAAATACTACATGTAAATTTCATTATTGATAATGCACACTTACCTTATTAGTGAGAAACGTGAGGTTGGCTCGATTTGCATATCCGCAGTATATTAGGAGGAACACTAAACAGGCACACCCTCATTTCTTCTTCAACGCTTAGCAGTCTTGACCTTTTCTTACTTTTTATGTTAGTGAGGGTTGAGAACCCTAGTTCACACAAATACGAGGTTGAAAACTGGAGAAGAATTTTTTTAAGCTTTTTTCGCTAAGTGTGGGAATTCTTTTTCAATATCAATCCAGAAAGTTTCAAGTGACACTTCCTTGTACTTAAGTTTCAGAGTGCGGTCATTACGGATGTCTGTTAGCTCCTCTTCCTCACTGAGACTAAGTTGTTGTGAGTTTGATGGATCATAAATGAATGGATTTCTCAGGCAGTCGTAACTTTCAACAGATATATTTGGAAAATACTTTTCAATATTCTTTTCTAGGCTTTCAAGATGCTCACATATCAGTGGAACAATGTCTTTATTTCTTGTAGCAGCAGTTTTGGGAAACATATCCAAGTTGCCATCTTTCACTTTAACATTCCAGAGCCTATTTTTTTTTTAGCCTTTTCTGCCACTTTAACCTTTTTCTCAAAACTGCACTTTTGTTGTTTGTTGTTATTTAAGAGTCTCTTGAAATAATCCAGAGGTTTATCAGAAAGGTAACTGTGTTTTGAAGTTAAATGTCTCTTCATTTTACTAGGAACCATGGCTTCATTCGATAGTTCAGTACCACACACAACACATTTTGGCTTAGGACCAAGTTCATCGTCACACCATGTGAACCCCAGTGCTAGGTAGTTGTCCTGATATGAGCGACGTGGCTTACTTTTGCTAGCAACTGCCATTGTCTTCGTTAGGTCTACACTTGGGACAGCAGAATTACGCTCATCATCAACCATCACGCTACTTCCACTAGCCTCCTCATCACATTTACGCTTCTTTATGATGAATTTATCCATTTTTCTCAGGTTTTGAAAAAAATTTGAATATGACAACCAAAAGAGCAACTTTCTACAGTCACGGTCAAGGCCACAGACACACACTGGGGAGTGGGGAGCGGCTGGGAGCAGGGTGCTTACAGACGCGTACTGGACACGTGCTTGACCAGTCTGACATTCGCATTACAAGTATTATTCTCGCCGATTTATGTGAGGAATTCTCGAAACCTAGCAAAATTATATTATTTTCGCGGCACACCAAGGAGATAATGGCGGCACACTAGTATGCCGCGGCACACACTTTGGGAATCACTGGTAGCCAGCGCCCAATAGTAGCTCATAAGGCGGAGGACTCATACCAAGGAGAACACAGCTGCTTGCCCGCCCCCCTCTCACCTCCCTGTTCCTGTTCTCTCTCTCTCTCTCTCTCTCTCTCTCTCTCTGTTTTCCGTCTCCCTTTCTCCTTTTCTTTCTTCCTTTCTCTTTCTGCTCCTCTCTCTCTCTCTCTCTCTCTCTCTCTCTCTCGTCACGTATGGTATCGGAGAACTGTGAAGGCTTTGTGTGTGTGTGTGTGTGTGTGTGTGTCGTTCATGTTATCTTTCTACTACTACTACTACTACTACTACTACTACTACTACTACTATCACCACCATCACCATCACCACCATCACCAGCAAAGGGAATATACACACAAAAAATAACAGACCAGTCTCTCGATTACTACACTTTATTTAAGAGGACACACACACACTACAGCGGGGGGTTTGTTTGTTTGTTAATTAAGTACAGCAACACTACTTCAATAAAAGGCTACTACAACACGACAACAATGAGAACAGTAACCCAGAATGCAGGAGTCATATTCAGGGATGTCACGAAATGATAACAAACTAGATTTCCCCATTTCTAAAGCTGACTGCACAAAACCCTTTAAAAATTAACACTTTTAGCAATAAACATAAATCGCTATCGTTAGTTTTGTGGGTGAGAAGGTTTATATCCTGAAATCGGGAAAAATGAGAAGCTGAGAACGACAATTTAGCAATGTTGGTCATATTTCCTATTAGGCTATACGGGTACCCGACGGAAAAGCACACGGCTTAGCCTACTCTCTTTTTAGTTAGCCTTCGGTTTTTTTTAGGGTTAATAATAAGGATGTTGATAATAATAATAATGTGATAATAGTATGCCCATAATGTGACTCAACGCACATCTTAAGCTATGTGGGAGGGAAGGAAAGCGTTAAAATACTATTCATAAAAGGAATATCTTGTCTAACGCGAGAGGTGTGTTTCTGTGGAGGCAAAAGTGGTCAGTTTTGCATTTTTAGCTTTGCATTTTAACATTATTTCTTGCCAATACTAATAGACGACACGATAAATAATATGACTAACGTTGAAGTAAGAAAAAATACGTGAAAAATAAGAAATAATTACACTTCTATATCGCGTTTTTTTTTCACAATGAATAATATAAACTCGCGTTAAACAAGAAAGACCTATCATCATCATCAGGTTATATAACGGAAAGATTCTTACTACACTTACATAAAGATAAATTGCACGCACATACAAAATAATAAGAGTAAGTAAAAAATAAAAATAACAATCTGATTCTTATGTATTTATCTTTTCTCCTTGTTTTTTTTCTCTATCTATCTATAATGTATCTGTCTCATTCCATAGTGGATCGTGGCCCAAAAATGTACATATCATAATCTTCTTTCTTGACGTAATACTGGTGGATGAAATGGTATATGTGCCTATTTCATCCTTATTATAAATGGGAACTTCTTCTATGTGACCAACCATACGCAAAAACTAAAAGATAAACTAAAGTGCACATTAAAATTCTTCTTCTTTCCTGGAGTAATAATGGAGGATGCTATGAAATGATTATAAGCAGTGGTGGCTCCAAGATAACTTTTTTTTCTCTCTGTAGGGGAAGCATAGAAGTGAGGGGATTAATTTTTCTCTCTGGGGTATTTTT
This sequence comes from Eriocheir sinensis, assembly GCF_024679095.1. Taxonomy (NCBI): domain Eukaryota; kingdom Metazoa; phylum Arthropoda; class Malacostraca; order Decapoda; family Varunidae; genus Eriocheir; species Eriocheir sinensis. The sequence goes on along the minus strand of NC_066545.1, from coordinate 11,373,121 downwards.
TCTCTGGGATATTTTCTCTGGGTGATTTTTTCTCTGGAGGGATATTTTTCTCTGGGATTTTTTTCTCTCTGGGTGATTCTATTTTCTCTGGGTGATTTTTTTTTCTCTGGAGGGATTTTTTCTCTGGGATTTTTTTTTCTCTGGGATATTTTCTCTGGGTGATTTTTTTTCTCTGGAGGGATATTTTTCTCTGGGATTTTTTTTTTTTTATCTCTGGGTGATTCTTTTTTCTCTGGGTGATTTTTTTTCTCTGGAGGGATTTTTTCTCTGGTATTTTTTTTCTTTGGGTGACCTTTTTTACTCTGGTAATATTTTCTCCTGGATTTTTTTTTCTCTGGGGGATTTTTTTCTCTGAAGGGATATTTTCTGTTTTTTTTCTCTGGGTGACTTTTTTACTCTGGAGGGATTTTTTCTCTGGGATTTTTTTTCTCTGGGTGATTTTTTTTTTACTCTGGTGATATTGTCTCATGAGGATTTTTTTCTCTAGAGAGACATAAAAGGAGCGGGAGAGGGTGGTTCCTTAGTGCCTAGAGAAAGGATCTAACGCTTCTTTCAAAACTAAGGGCGGAATCAAGATTTTCTGAGATAATTATAAGGTATTCAAGCCTTCTAACTTCCTTTCGGCACCACCACTGCATATAAGTCTATCTCATCTCATAAATGGAGGGTTAAAATCCATTCAACCATACTGGAAAACAAAAAAGTAACATTTATACCACATCTCAAGTCGAAATAATAACCAAAATAAAAAACAAAGGAATAACGTAATACTAAGAACAATATTAATGATTTTCTTAACACGTTATCGGTTTCTCTCTCCGTCATAACATCGCTTGACTTACGTAATCATAGAGACTGACTAACTGATCGATTTACTGACACTCTCTCTCTCTCCCTCTCTCTCTCTCTCTCTCTATAAATGACATAATCGCTCCTATCGTTGCTTCGTGCACGGTGACGTCATATGATTGAGAGGAAAGGGGTTTGAAAAAGGGGATCGTGATGTCACATGAAGATCTTACGTTTAAGGGAGAAAATGGTACAGGAAAGTGAGGTGAAAGTAGTAGTAGTAGTAGTAGTAGTAGTAGTAAATATGGTAAAATTTAACAAACTATAGATTACCAGAAATGTAAAACGTAAGAAAAGAAAGAGGAGGAAGAAAAACAACACGAACAAGAACAAAGTATAGATGAGAAAAGTAAAAGAAAAACAAAAACAAAAGAAACAAGAGTGGTGAATATATTCGAGGCGGAGGTGTCGGAAGAGGAGGAGGAAGAGGAGGAGGAGGAGAAGGCGTAATGGTAGTAGTAGAAGTGGGGAAGGAGGGGAAGGAGGTGGTATGAAGGGGGTGGTGGTGGTAGAGGTGGAGGTGATGGTGGTGGTGGAGGTGGAGGTGGTGGTGATGGTCTGCCCTGAAAATAAGGTGTTCCAAGAATACCTCAACGACGTGACCCGTCTGGCTACACGTACCCACCACCACCACCACCACCACCTAACACTTTCAACATAACCCCCATCACCACGTTCTATCACATCATCACCACCTTATTTCCTCTCTACCATCAACATCACCACCTACTTACATCACCAATCACCATCATCACCACGAATAAACTGTCATCACCGTCACCAGAGAGATTTTTCCTATTCTCTCTCTCTCTCTCTCTCTCTCTCTCTCTCTCTCTCTCTCTCTTCCATAGCTACATGCCTCTCTACATCCACTCCCTCCCTCCCTCCACCTCTCATCACGTCTCCCCATTACCTCACCTCTCCACAAGGGCGCCACTCTATGTCTCTACCTCCTTTCCTCCCCTCCTATCCCTCCCTTTCTCTATATTCTTCCCCTTCCATCTTTATCATCAATCCCATCACACTAATTCCTCATCCTCTATCGCTTTTTATCTCTCCCTTCGTATCTTTCATATTTCATCGTTATTATCTATTCCATGCTATTCTCTCATCCTCTATCGCTTCTTATTCCTCCCTGTCTCCGTATTCTTCCTATCTCATCCTTATCATTTATTTCACTGTTTAGATTCTCATCCTCCATCGCTTTTTATATATCCTTGTCTTCTTATCCTTCCTATTCCATCCTTACTATCTATTCCTAAGTCTATTTCCTCATCCTCCTTCATTCATTGCTTTTTATCATTCCCTGTCTCCTCATTCTTCATATTCTGTCGTTCCCATTTATTCCACACACTATTTCTTCTTCTGCTATCGCGTTTTGTACCTCCATTTCACTTACTCTTGCTCCATATTCTTCCTGCTCTATCCTTTTTTATTTATTCCTCACTTTAGTTTATTATCCTCCATCCATCGCTTGTTATACCTCCCTGTCTCCTTATCTTTAATATTCTATCCTTACCATCTCTTCCACACACTATTTCTCTCACCTCTCCCGCTCTCTCCCTGTCTCCTCTCCTCCTCTCTCTTCATCCCTTCTCTCCTCTCCTCTCCTCTCACTTACCGAGAATATTGCACAATCGTATAGGATTACAATAAGAGCATTGGAACGTAAGTCTGCCTACAAGGGATCACACTTAAAATTATAGATACTTAAACCTAATACTGGCCAGAGTCCCGTGTTAGAGGATGGCGATAGTAATAATAGTGATAATAATAATAATAGTAATAATAATAATAATAATAATAATAATAATAATGAATGGTAGGAATGAGGGAGGCGTAAAGAAAAAAGAGAAAGAGGATGTAGAATAAGAATAAGAATAAGAATAATAATAAGAAGAAGAAGAGGGAAAGAAAGAAAGAAAAAAAAGAAAAAAAATGAATAAGAAAACATTGTAGTAGCAGAAATTTAAGGTTTTGACGAGAAGAGAAAGAAAAAGAACAAAAAGAGCATACACAAGAACAAGGAGAACAACATGAACAAGAACATGAAGAAGGTGAAGATGAGGAGGAGGAGGAGGCGAAGAAGATGCAGACGAAGCCTCTTTCCGCAGCCCCTCGAGAGCATGTGACGTCATTTGTAAACATATGACGTCATCTCCTTGACATGTGACGTGCAGGAAGGCGAAGGGGGAGGAGGAAAAGAGGAAGAGGAGGAGGAGGAGGGACAAAAATGGAGGTGAACACATACATAAAAACATAATGTAGGTTCTCAAGGGAGTCAGTCAGCTCCAAATTCAAGCTTTTGTAATAATATTTTCTCCTTCAAACGTAAAATACAACACATATAAATTCCCAGTCTTAAATAATTCAGTAACTTCCGATACAAATACATATACATAGTTTCCCTAGAGAGCCAGTTAAGTATATTAAGTATTCGAACATCTGTCATGATATTTCCACTTAAACGAACGTAATAATAACAGAATCTTAATGGAGAAAGTCCTATATATTATGCACTCAAGATTTTGTGATACTACGACCCATCTTCTCAAACGTTTCGGAGCTTACACACACATTTGATAAGGCCATAAAAACATTAGAGCATAAAAACGTAAGGCTTCCGTAGAGTTGACAAGGCTTCTGCATCCTGAATCTGAAAAACCACTCACGATAACCTGATTAATCTACTATCTATCCTTTTCTTTGTTTGTTTGTGTTGTGAGAGCCGAAAGCATCTGAGAATAGGGGCCTATGTCTTCACCTCTGATAATAAAGATACACAGAACATCTAACACTAAGGAGGGAGTACACAGTCATCTGGGTGTTGGGTATATGCACTTTGTATATGCGACCCCGTTGGACACACGTATTGCTTTGCTAACGGCTAAGTACATACGTTGAAGGAAGAGGAAGACCATTAAAAACACTACGCTGTTAAGTATAACGAGAGATCTTTGAGGACTGAGGAGGAAAAGTGAAAGAAAACATACACTTTAGGTAAGAAATAATATAAAAGACTGACATTGGTGGTGAAATAATAATAAATGCAATAATGATAATACTAAATAATGATAAAAAGACACTTAGATTCTTATAAATTAGCATTCGTTGTTTTGCACTAATATAAAAAATCAGAACCACCAATGAACTTTATATTACTTTCTCCTTCCTCCTCCTCCTCCTCCTCCTCCTCCTAGCTCCTCCTCCTCAGCGATCTCGTTCTTCTACCCCACACCAGAGAATGGACATAAATAAGGCACTCTGTTCATTAAGTACGTGTCTTTTGCAGTACTCTGGAGGCATAAGTAATTAAGTAAGGCACAACGGTGATAGCCACGCATGTGTTAAACTTAAGTAAATGGTCTATTTTCCGGCTGAGATGCACTTAAAAAAAAAAACATTACAATTATTATCCTCTTTTTGATTCCTTTAAGGGAAACGAGTGTAATATTTTCTTCTTTAAATCGGCTTCATGTATTATAGGACGCAATGGGAAAGGTTAAAATTAATACGCTTAATCTCCGTCAATAACACCTTGAGAACAACATACATTATTATTAAGTGAAGGGAGCAGGTAAATTGGGAGGGAAGGAGGGAGGGAGAGAAGGAGGGACCAGGTGGAAAGGAGGTAAGGAAGGAAGGAAGGAAAAGAACGAAATGACGAAGAAAAAGAGGAATCAATGAAGGAAGGAAGATAGGTAGTATAAATGGAGGTAAGAAGAGAGAATGGGATCAAGGAAGGATGGAACTAAGAATAAGGGAAAGACGCAAAGAAGGATGAAAGGTAAGAAAGAAGAAATTAACTAGTATAGAAAGGAAGGAATCAGAGAAAGATGGAAGGAAGATAAGAAGAAAAGTAAAGAGTTGAGCAAGGAAGGAATATAAGTAAGAAATAAAGAAAAAAAGTCAAGGAAAGAAGGAAGGTAAAAAGGAAGGTAAGGAGGAAGGAGGGAAGCTGTGCCTGTCACACCCCGCTCCCCTCCCTCCCTTTCCCTTTCACGCTGCCCCCCTCCGTGGAAATGTTTTGGGCTCTGACGAGGAGCCCCGCCCCCTACCAGACTGACACACACACACACACACAGACACACACACACACACACAGGGTCATCAGACACCACATTACCACCCTACTGTCAACTCGTTCATCTCAGTAATAATAATAATAATAATAATAATAATAATAATAATAATAATAATAATAATAATAAACGAGAAAATGTTACCGCGACTTGACGAAGCATTTTATTTATTTATCTATTATTCATATACTTATTTATTTTACTTGATGCGGAATTTCGATATACAGAAATGCCTTGCACTATCGAACTACCATGATTCTTGTGGATATGATAAAAAATGATAAATATACAATGCCCAAGAAGCGGATACTCAATTAATTACCACTAAGTACAATCATTACAACATGAGATTAAATAACTTATAACACCTCGAAAAAGAAAAAATAAGAATGGGTTTTTATTAATATTTTCTGTTTCAGCACATGACCCATAATGAACTTAACGAATTGACTCAAGATTAAAACTGTTGACCCATCTTTCAAAGTTAATCAAAGTGGCTCGAGTGTTCAGTGTTGGTGTAGCGAGGAAGGGAAACAGGAAAGGCGGCAGAGGCGGCCATGGGAGAGGGAGAGAGTTGGGTGAAGTCGGTCAGAGGGTTAATTTTAGCCTTGTTACTCCCCTCGGCCGCAGTGCATCGTGCCCTCCGCAGCCCCATGTTTACGAAAGTAGTCCCTTCACGCATGGATGTATGAAGTTACGCATTTCACTTCTACTCGTATATGTACACTGTGGGTCTCCCGATATTCAATAGTTTTTACTTTTAAATGTAAGACAATGATACATGGACGTTGATAGTGTAATCGATGTTTGGGAAAAAGGTAAGCTTGGGGCATACGCTGTAGCTGCGCGTGGCCGCGGTGCTCATCTCCGTCGCATTGGCCCTTGAGTCAGTGGGGGGTAAGGGCCATATTTTTAAACATTTCAGCGCCCAAGAACACGTAATTTACTAGTCTTTCGTGGGAGTTTAAGGCATTTCCAGAGGTACTTTTATGACCCTGGTGGTAGTCTGAGCCTTCTTCTGTACCGTGAACCTAGAAAAACACTCATTAGAACCCAACTGATCTCCGTTTTGGCCTTTGGATATTGTTGATGTGAGAGGCAGGGTCGTCTAAGAATACCAACCTAAGAACCCAATACCCCGCGATACAGGGAACGTGTGACATGTAGTTTACCACAGTTTACCTTCCCCAGGTTGTACACATTTATTGACCAGGTCGAATGTGAGGATGAACAGCTGGGTGGGCTGCACGCCGACAGTCCGGGCCGGGATTCGAACACGGGCCCGCGGATTCGTTGCTAGGCACGCTAACCACTGCACCACGAAGAAACAGTAACGTAAGGAATGAAAAAAGGAAAGGAAAATGGAATGAAAGTAAAAAAAAAGGACATGAGAGAGGAGAGTAGTAGAAATGGAAGGAAATAAAAAAAAGTATGAGAGAGAGAGAGAGAGAGAGAGAGAGAGAGAGAGAGAGAGAGAGAGAGAGAGAGAGAGAGAAGGAAGGAAGGAAGTGAAAAAGGACCCCGCTGTAGATAAAAATAACCATCTAGCTAACGAATGGTCCCCCGAGAAACTGTTTACACGCAATTCTCTTTCTCTAACTGAGGAAAACGAGAGAGAGAGAGAGAGAGAGAGAGAGAGAGAGAGAGAGAGAGAGAGAGAGAGAGAGAGAGAAGCACAGTCTACATAATCTAAACTTGAGGCCTGTCTTAACGAAGCGTGGCGTATAATCTTGTTTACAGATGACGTCACGGGAGGGGGCGGGGCTACCCAGCACAAGCGGGCAACTCACTCAACACTTGACACACAGCAAACAGCCAGTAAAATAGCTTTATGGCGCGCGTCTCACCCGAGGAACATGGGCAAGAAATCGGAACACAGAAACATTTGGCTATAACTTATATAGAGAACCAGAAAGCTAGAACACTAAAAAAAGATACAACCATTTTAAGATTTATAGTGGAAATTCGTTGTGCGTCCATTCGGTTGTAACTTATATTATCAAAGAACACAAAGACATGAATAAAATATAACAAGAAATAAAGAGACGATCATGAAGATTTATACACGAATTCCATTGTTCGTGTAATTGGTTGACTTAATAAAGAACCAGAATACATGGGCATGATTAAGCTATGATATAAAATAGAGACAGCCATTTCAGCCTTCTGCACGAATTCCTTTTTTTCTGTGTTCTAGGTTGTAACGTATCATAACAAACAATAACACAAGAACACTAAACTATAACAAACTAGACACCTCCATTTAAGGTTTACAAACGAATTCCTTTTCTGATATAACTTGTAATAACCAAGAACACAAGAACAGGATTAATCTATAACCCAATATAGACAACCAGTAATGCAAGATTCACACAGATATCATTTTAAGTATTGGTGCATCTCAACCGAAAAATGTATATGTTTAAATAATCTAAGCTCAAGAATACGAGGATGTGCAATTAGAGGAACAACTTTTAAACTTCATTCTCTGTTTCCTCCTTCCTACGACTTGAACACATTAGCGAGAGGGGAATTACAAGATATATCTGGATTTAACTTTGACCATTTTCACCCTCTGTCATTTTTTTATATTGGAGAAACACGCAGTAGGCTATTTTCATGAAGCCCTGGTCTGTCATCTTTGCCGTAAAAATGATAAAATAATAAGATAATTCTATGTTAATTGCGAAATATTAAAATTAGAGGAGGCATGTACATCTCAGCCGAAGAATATATATACATAAAAAGATTCAGAATACACCCGAAAATGAGAATATTTTAACATACTGGAGAGAGAGAGAGAGAGAGAGAGAGAGAGAGAGAGAGAGAGAGAGAGAGAGAGAGAGAACCGTAAAACTTAATCATAATATACGTCCATTATAATATATTAACAGAACAAGGAAAACGGTGAAATCTTAAACTTAAAATAATGAGAGGCTAGGCTATGTTACGTGAAGAAGCAATGGTCATGGAAGTAAAGGTTAGGTTACTTATACTACAACTTAAACAATATGAACTAAACTATCGCTATCAGTCGCTGTTGTTATGTGTTGTCTCCATGAACAAGAAATAATAATAATAAGAATAAGAATAATGTTTAGCCTAAGTTTGCATCGTAAGTGATACCTCTGAAGGGAAAGAAAGGGAAGGAAGGAAAGAAAGGGAAGGGAAGGGAAGGGAAGGGAAGGGAAACGAAAGGAAGGGAAGGAAAGAGAAAGGAAAAAATAAAGAAAAGAAGAACAGCAGCAACATTGAGTAAGTTATTGCACATTGTATAAAATTGAAGTTGCCACGAGAGAAGAGGAGAAAGAGGTGGAGGAGGCGGAGGAGGAGGAGGAGGGAAAAGAACACAAAGAACAAGTGAAGATAAAGATGAGAGAGAAAAAATATATATAAAAACAAAAGCTCAGTAGTCGAAGTGTGAAAACCCGAAGGTGCAGATAAAAAAAAAGGAACTGAACATAATTATACTAAGCCAAACCGAACTTTAACAACACCATAACAAACAGCGACAGACAGACTTAAAAACAGACACCATAAAAATATACGTGGGTCTCATTCCAAGCAGGACACATATCATAAGCTTCCATCCTCCTGTCTGTCTCGCATCCCCCATTATATTACTGCAGAAGATTATTGAAAGATTATTTGGGCCTTCGCCAATTTGTATGCATCCACTATTTCAAGTAGTACTATTATCAACGGGGGAAAATATACTTAATTGTACTTGTTACTGGCTTGGCTATATAGAGAAAAACAAAACAAAAAAGAAGAAATAGAAAGAACTAACAAGAAATAAATATGCTAGGCTATACAGACGAAGGAGGAAATACATAAAAATAGAAGAAAATAAAAAGGAAAACAGAGGAAAGAAATAACTTACAAGAAGAAATGATGCTGGGTTATATAGAACAAGGAGGAAATACATAATGATAAAAGAAGAAAATTTGTGAGTGAAAAAATGCTAGGCTATTATGAATGATAGGAAATAAAACAAAGTACGTAGAGGAGTAAAGAATGGAAAATAAATACATATGATTACAATAATGCAGAAAATACACAAGAAAAAGAGAAAAAAATGCGAAAGAAAACATGTGAGGCTAAGATAATGAGAGAAAAGAAGATGAAACAAAAGAATAGAAAATGGGAAAAGAAATAAAGTTCAGTAAAGTTAAAAAGAGGATGAAAATATACAAAACGTGGCTGGCTAGGCTTCCTCAACACACACACACGCACACACACACACTTGTTTAGTATTATTAGGCCGGCTTTCCTAGAACTGTACTATTTTTTTCTTCTTTTGTTTATGCACGTTGGGTTTGTTTTTGACGGCTAAAGTTACAAAATTCGTCGATACATGTGTGTGTGTGAGAGAGAGAGAGAGAGAGAGAGAGAGAGAGAGAGAGAGGTGACGTCATCTCTATAGTACTCTGAATAATATAATGTAAACTCTTTCTTTGTGTGTGTGTGTGTGTGTGTGTGTGTGTGTAATAAGGAATGTAATCTCTCGTTATGGTGGATGAGAATGAAGAAATAGACTAAACAGGAGTAGATATGAACATGAGACGAAAGTAATAGTGGAGAGATTTAAAAACTAAGCAAAAAACGAGTAAGAAAAATATAGAAGACGAAAAAAAAACAAAGTAAAATCCAAATACATACACAATTAGAAACCACTTGACTGACTCTTATCAACACGTGAATGATGTATAAGGAGGAGAAGGAGGAGGAGGAGGAGGAGGAATAGACAGAAGATGAGGAGGAGGAGGAAGAAGAATATGACTAAACTATAGCGAAGGGCAGACAGTGAAAAAGGAAAACGGGAGAAAGAAGAGGAGGAGGAAGAAGAGAAATTTGACTAGCCTATGAAGCAAGCGAAGGGCAGTGACACGGAGGAAGGAAAACAGGAGAAAGAAGAGGAAGAGGAAGAAGAAAGTCTAACAGAAGAGCAGTGAGGCAAGGAAGAACATGAGGAAGAGGAGGAGGAAGAGGAGTAATATGACTAGCCTATGAACCAAGCGAAGGAGGATGAAGAAGAGAAGAAAGAAGAGGAAGAGGAAGAATATGACTAACCTATGAAACAAGCGAAGGAGGATGAAGAAGAGAAAAAAGAAGAGGAAGAGGAAGAATATGACTAGCCTATGACTCAAGCGAAGGAGGATGAAGAAGAGAAAGAAGAAGAAGAAAATGACTAACCCATGAAACAAGCGAAGGAGGATGAAGAAGAGAAGAAAGAAGAGGAAAAGGAAAAATATGATTAACCTAAAATCAGAGCGAGATCCAGTAAGCCTAGGACGGGATGTTGGGTGGCTTGGTGGGTATACAAGACATACAGGGCGAGGAAGCTTACGAACGGCTCATGCTACGTCCCTTACCCCATTATCAAGGGTATACAGGAGAGGCCCTTCACTAATAGCACCAGTGATCAGCAACAACGACCCCCGTGCACCGAGATGAAGGACCGAATCAACCGAAGTTACCGAGTCCTCCAAATACACGTGCACAGCGGTCGTGGGTCTTAACAATACGGAGAAAATTGTGAAAGAAAAGAAGAATGGTAGCTTTTTTGCTCTAAACTACCACCATAACACCCACACCGAAAGTTAGAGAATATATGGTTTTACATAATCAAAATTACCGAACCCTCCAAACACTCTTGCACAACGGGAGTGATTCTTAAATTAACGAAACGACATAAATGATAAAAAAAACCTTGACAGCAATATACCACCACCACCAATACCGATAGAACCGAATATTGGCGAACCGAAACTAACAAACTCTTTAACTGGTGGTTTTTAATATGTATAAAAAAAGAAGAAAAACGCACCAAAATAACACTAGTCTACGTCTACCGAGAGTGAAAGAACCGAATATTGCAGAACCGAATCCTTCCAACATCCAAGCACAGCGGTGACGAATCCTAAATTTAAAAAGGAATAAAAAGAAAATAATAAAAACTTTTCTGCATCAAAATACCATACACGGACGCCAGCCATCTAACATCCGCGAGAAATAGAGGAACATAAAATATATATATCATCGTACAGACATGCAATGAATAGGCCATTATATAAAGAGAATGAAGTACAATTACCATCAGTCTATATATAGTAACTCACGGGAACAGGATATACTCTCTTCATCCCTTCTTCGACATATTCGTCTCCATGATAATCCATAAACGGTAAAAATGAGGGAGAGAAGCACTGCAACTCTCTCCTCATGACCATAGCAAAACACACACATAATATATATACGTATCATAACCTTTTATCTATATAGAGCAACGAGGCGGGATTATATATGTGATTAAACAGATCCTTCTTCATTGGCGTATATTTTTTCGATCATCCGCAATATATATAAAGTAACACTGCAACTTCATATAAAAAAGTAATAGTACTGAACCATTAATTAAGAACTAGAACGCACGCATCTGAGCCTGTAATGATTTGCCCCACGAGAACTGAAACGTGTATAGCCTATCACCCCGAGGAGCCGAGATGCCGGCCGCACCGAAACATGCAAAATTATACAAACAAAACGCACGTGGCTATTTGTTTACCTCCAGCATGGCGCTAACCTGTAGAGATGAAGCTGCCCCTGTAAACAGAGAG